>NC_045792.1:30438651-30738651 GCF_009873245.2 Balaenoptera musculus
GGTTTCTATTCAGCTTATTAAGGATTAATACTTAGAAGATGTTAATTATAACTTACCTAGGACAGATTTCCTTTGAACCTCATTTCTTATATGTTCATATCAGATAATTAGTCCTTTTTAGCTAAACCCTAATATTCTGGTTATATCGATATCACAAACAAAGACTAAAGGATATCATCTTAATTACTTTCAGGCAGGGAATTTAGCTGCTTTGTTAGTACCCAGAAGAGTATGTGACAAAGAGTAGGGCACCCATTCAATATTTTCTGAATGAAGGAATTAATGAATGTATATATTAGTGGCCTGGAAAAGCATTGGCTAGAAATTGACTTTTTCCTGAATGATTTCTCCATGTGCTGGGCTTACTGGAATAATAATTGCTAACATGTAAATGCTTAGAAGAATTACTTGGAATACTGTTCCAAGCATTCTGGTGGTTGTTGAATATATTCTTTGGGTTGTCTATTGCTACATAGCAAACAAACCCCAAACTTAGTGTCTTGAAACTACTACAACCATTTTCTAACACATAGTTCTGTGGCTTAACTAGGTAGTTCTGCTAGTTTTGTTTAGGGTCTCTCATAAGTCTTCAGGCAGATGGTGGCGGGGCTAGAATGCCCAAGATGGCTTCATTCACATGTCTGGTGCCTTAGCAGGATGGTTGGAGAGCTGGGACCTCTCTCCCCACAAATGGTCTCTGCGATATGCAGTGACTGAATCCCCGGACCTACTGCTTCCAAGGAGGAAGAAGTAGAAGTATCACTTCTTCCAAGTGCTACTGGTTAAAGCAGCCACAGTGCCAGTCAGCCCAGATTCAAAGTGAAGGAAAATAAACTCCATTTCTCAATGGGAGAACACAAACAAAAAATGTGTAACCATCTTCAATCCACCCTACATACTTACATTCTAATCACTAGAGCAACCCTGAAAAGTAGGTATTATTTTCTCCATTTCTTAAAAGAGGAAATTCTCACAGCCAATAATGGCACTTGGATTTGAAGCTATGTTTGTATATTTCCAGCCTTTTTTACTGCCTCTCCAAGAAGATAACACTAAGGATACATACAAAATAAAAACAAACAAAATTACTGTATATCTAATTCTGTGTCTGGACTTGGTCACTTGTTTTATTCTTGTCCCTGCAATTGAATCATCAATCAGAGCCTCATATTGCTTTTTGCCTCCAAAGTCTGCCCCTTCAGGTTTTCCCATCATTGTCGTTGACCAAAAAAAAAAAACAATCATTCTTTATTCAGCCTGGCATTCCTTTCTTTTCACAACCCAGAAATGGTTCATCACCAGTCCTCGGTTCTTTGATTGAGCCTATGCTCACCTGAGTTTACCATGAAGATTTCAGCTCCAGGGTAACTTGCCCTAATAACACAATCAATTTCTCTGGTGACATGTCCTCCGAGAATGCAAAGTAGTTTAATACTGGCCTAACAATCATAATTCTTCCCTACCCCAAAGTCCTAAAGATAGTTGATATGTTCTTCTAGCAATTTTAATCTTTCATATTTAGCACCTTACTTACTTTTATATTCTGGAGTTTATTTTTATATTTTGCCTGAGGTAGGAATCTTTTAATTTTTTTCATATAGCGAACCAAATTTTCCTACAAAATATTTAAATAACCCAAACTCCCATGTGCATTTTTCTGATTTCTATTCTGTTCCACAGTGCATTTGTATGTTTCTATACCAGTACCACATTGTTTACCTAGGATGGCTGGGTAATATGTCTAAATATCTAGTAGAATGAGTCTGTCTCTTCTCTGCTTTTCTTTTTCATGATTGTCTTAATCAGGGATCAGGGAACTGCAGCCCATGAGCCAAACCCTGCCCGCTGACTATTTTTGTAAATAAAGCATTATTAGAACACAACCACATGCATTTGCTTACATACCATCTACGCCTGCTTTTGAGCACTACAACAGCAGAGTTGAGTAGCTGCATCCTGCCACCAAAGCCTAAGATATTTATAGTATCTAGCTTTTTTACAGAAAAAGTTTGCTAACCCCTGGTCTAGTTTACTCATTAACTTGAATTCTTCTACATAAATTACAGAATCATTTTGGCAAGATTCCCAGTTCCAAGTTCTTGATTGCAAGCAACAGAAACTGGTTCTGTCTACTTTAATGCAAAATAAATTTATTGGAGAAGGTATCAGTGAGTTCACAGAAGTTCTCAGGAAGGAGGTTATAGAAGAAGCCTCAAAAATGGGCAAGAACCAAGGGAGGCCTGGCAGTAGCATGACAGACAAGGCTACAATGCAGGGGACACCTGGTTAAGATGCCACAATGCCACCACAATGAAAAGCTTTCTGAACTCTCCCTGCACTACTGTAACACTCACTCAAGATTCAGAGTCCTGGGAAGGAAAATGTTATGTCCGAGCTGGGATCACATACTCATGTGCTAGCTTCCAAAGAGTGAGAAGGAGTGTCTGACCCTTCTTCTACTTCCATAGAGGGAGAAGGAGTGTCTGACCCTTCTACTTCCATAGAGGGAGGTAGAGTCCTGCCTTCCATCACGAGTTTTGTTGGTTCATTCAAAATATGAAAGGAGCAGCATCTCCCCAAAGGTAGCTATGACTTTGCTTGGAACTGCATTACATTTGGGGAAACTTGTTATGCCTAAATACTGCATTCTCATTCATGAAGATGATTCACCTCACTGTTAATTCAACTCTTTCTTTAGGCCCTTTTGCAGAGTTTTTAAATGTTCTTCTGTAATGGTCTTGTGAGTTTTTATCCAGTAAGTCCTTGAAATTTTCCAGTTTTGTTGTTGTTGTTTTGGATGATATCTTACTATCTACCATCTTCTTGATATTAATATTGCTGGTATTGAGGAAAGCTACTGATTTTGGTATACTGATCTTATAATCAGCAAACTTACTGAACTCTCTTATTACTTCTAAGAGTCTGTTGATTTTCTTTAGTCTTCTATGTAAATGATCATGACACTTGAAAATGACAATTTTATCTCTTCCCATCCAATCTTGTATTTCTTAGTGTTATTTCCTATCTTAAAACATTGGCCTGAACGTCCAGCATTATGCAGAACATTGTGATAGCATATATTCTTGCATTGTTCCTAATCTTAAGGCAAATGCTTTTCAAGTTTTTCCAGGTAAAAAGATAAATACCTTTCTATCACATTAAGGAAGTTCCCTTCTATTTCTAGTTTAAATCATAAATAAGTATAAAACTTTAAAGAATGCTTTTTCTGCATCTGCTGAAATGTATTTCCTTCGTTAATTTGTTAGTATGGGAAATTATATTAATAGATTCTTTTCTTTTTTTTTTTAATTTTATTTATTTATTTATTTATTTATTTATTTATTAATGGCTGTGTTGGGTCTTCGCTTCTGTGCGAGGGCTTTCTCTAGTTGCGGCGAGCGGGGGCCACTCTTCATCGCGGTGTGCGGGCCTCTCACTATCGCGGCCTCTCCCGTTGCGGAGCACAGGCTCCAGACGCGCAGGCTCAGTAATTGTGGCTCACGGGCCCAGTTTCTCCGCGGCATGTGGGATCTTCCTAGACCAGGGCTCGAACCCGTGTCCCCTGCATTGGCAGGCAGATTCTCAACCACTGCGCCACCAGGGAAGCCCAATAGATTCTTTTCACATAGAATTTTTTCCTTGCATTCCTAAGAATTAACCATAATTGGTCACAATATATTACATACTTTTTTTTCTTTTTGAATTTTATTTTATTTTTTATACAGCAGGTTCTTATTAGTCATCAATTTTATACACATCAGTGTATACATGTCAATCCCAATCGCCTAATTCAGCACATAACCATCCCCACCCCCCCGCACTTTTCCCCCCTTGGTATCCATACGTTTGTTCTCTACATCTGTGTCTCAACTTCTGCCCTGCAAACCGGTTCATCTATGCCATTTTTCTAAGTTCCACATACATGCGTTAATATACGATATTTGTTTTTCTCTTTCTGATTTACTTCATTCTGTATGACAGTCTCTAGATCCATCCACTTCTCAACAAAGGACTCAATTTCGTTCCTTTTTATGGCTGAGTAATATTCCATTGTATATATGTACCACCTCTTCTTTATCCATTCGTCTGTTGATGGGCATTTAGGTTGCTTCCATGACCTGGCTATTGTAAATAGTGCAGCAATGAACATTGGGGTTGCATGTGTCTTTTTGAATTATGGTTTTCTCTGGGTATATGCCCAGTAGCGGGATTGCTGGATCATATGCTAATTCTATTTTTAGATTTTTAAGGAACCTCCATACTGTCCTCCTTAGTGGCTTTATCAATTTACATTCCCACCAACAGTGCAAGAGGGTTCCCTTTTCTCCACACCCTCTCCAGCATTTGTTGTTTGTAGATTTTCTGATGATGCCCATTCTAACTGGTGTGAGGTGATAACTCATTGTAGTTTTGGTTTGCATTTCTCTAATAATTAGTGATGTTGAGCAGCTTTTCATGTGCTTCTTGGCTATCTGTATGTCTTCTTTGGAGAAATGTCTATCTAGGTCTTTTGCCCATTTTTGGATTGGGTTGTTTGTTTCTTTAATATTGAGCTGCATGAGCTGTTTATACATTTTGGAAAATAATCCTCTGTTCATTGGTTCATTTACAAATCTTTTCTCCCATTCTGAGGGTTGTCTTTTCGTCTTGTTTATGGTTTCGTTTGCTGTGCAAAAGCTCTGAAGTTTCATTAGGTCCCATTTGTTTATTTTTGTCTTTATTTCCATTACTCTAGGAGGTGGATCAAAAAAGATCTTGCTGTGATTTATGTCAAAGAGTATTCTTCCTATGTATTCCTCTAAGAGTTTTATAGTGTCCGGTCGTACATTTAGGTCTCTAATCCATTTTGAGTTTATTTTTGTGTCTGGTGTTAGGGAGTGTTCTAATTTCATTCTTTTACATGTAGCTGTCCAGTTTTCCCAGCACCACTTATTGAAGAGACGGTCTTAGCTCCATTGAATATCTTTGCCTCCTTTGTCCTAGATTAGTTGACAATAGGTGTGTGGGTTTATCTCTGGGCTTTCTATCTTGTTCCATTGATCTATGTTTCTGTTTTTGTGCCAGTACCATATTGTCTTGATTATTGTAGTTTTGTAGTATAGTCTGAAGTCAGGGAGTCTGATTCCTCCAGCTCCGCTTTTTTCCCTCAAGACTGCTTTGGCTATTAGAGGTCTTTTGTGTCTCCATACAAATTTTAAGATTTTTTGTTCTAGTTCCATAGAAAATGCCATTGGTAATTTGATAGAGATTGCATTGAATCTGTAAATTGCTTTGAGTAGTATAGTCATTTTCAAAATGTCGATTCTTCCAATCCAAGAACATGGTATATCTCTCCATCTCTTGGTATCATACTTAATTTCTTTCATCAGTGTCTTATACTTTTCTGCATACAGGTCTTTTGTCTCTCTAGGTAGGTTTATTCCTAGGTATTTTATGCTTTTTGTTGCAATGGTAAATGGGAGTGTTTCCTTAATTTCTCTTTCAGATTTTTCATCATTAGTGTATAGGAATGCAAGAGATTTCTGTGCATTAATTTTGTATCCTGCTACTTTACCAAATTCATTGATTAACTCTAGTAGTTTTCTGGTGGCATTTTTAGGCTTCTCTATGTATAGTATCATGTCATCTGCAAACAGTGACAGTTTAACTTCTTCTTTCCAATTTGTATTCTTTTATTTCTTTTTCTTCTCTGATTGCCGTGGCTAGAAGTTCCAAAACTATGTTGAATAATAGTGGTCAGAGAGGACATCCTTGTCCTGTTCCTGATCTTAGAGGAAATGCTTTCAGTTTTTCACCATTGAGAATGATGTTTGCTGTGGGTTTGTCGTATATGGCCTTTATTATGTTGAGGTAGCTTCCCTCTATGCCCACTTTCTGGAGAGTTTTTAACATAAATGGGTGTTGAATTTTGTCAAAACCTTTTTCTGCATCTATTGAGATGATCATATGGTTTTTATTCTTCAATTTATTAATATGGTGTATTACATTGATTAATTTGCATATATTGAAGAATCCTTGCATCCCTGGGATAAATCCCACTTGACCGTGGTGTATGATCCTTTTAATGTGTTGTTGGATTCTGTTTGCTAGTATTTTGTTGAGGATTTTTGCATCTATGTTCACCAGTGATATTGGTCTGTAATTTTCTTTTTTTGTAGTATCTTTGTGTGGTTTTGGTATCAGGGTGATGGTGCCCTCATAGAATGAGTTTGGGAGTGTTCATTCCTCTGCAATTTTTTGGAACAGGTTGAGAAGGATGGGTGTTAGCTCTTCTCTAAATGTTTGATAGAATTCACCTGTGAAGCCATCTGGTCCTGGACTTCTGTTTGTTGGAAGATTTTTAATCACAGTTTCAATTTCATTACTTGTGATTGGTCTGTTCATATTTTCTATTTCTTCATGGTTCAGTCTTGGAATATTATACCTTTCTAAGAATTTGTCCATTTCCTCCAGGTTGTCCATTTTATTGGCATAGAGTTGCTTGTAGTAGTCTCTTAGGATGCTTTGCATTTCTGTGGTGTCTGTTGTAACTTCTCCTTTTTCATTTCTAATTTTATTGATTTGAGTCCTCTCCCTCTTTTTCTTGATGAGTCTGGCTAATGGTTTATCAATTTTGTTTATCTTCTCAAAGAACCAGCTTTTAGTTTTATTGATCTTTGCTATTGTTTTCTTTGTTTCTATTTCACTTATTTCTGCTCTGATCTTTATGATTTCTTTCCTTCTGCTAACTTGGGTCTTGTTTGTTCTTCTTTCTCTAGTTCCTTAGGTTTAAGGTTAGATTTTTTATTTGAAATGTTTTCTTGTTTCTCAAGGTAGGCTTGTATAGCTATAAACTTCCCTCTTAGAACTGCTTTTGCTGCATCCCATAGGTTTTGGATTGTCGTATTTTCATTGTCATTTGTCTCTAGGTATTTTTTGATTTCCTCTTTGATTTCTTCAGTGATCTCTTGGTTATTTAGTAACGTATTGTTTAGCCTCCATGTGTCTGTGTTTTTTATGGTTTTTTCCCTGTAATTCATTTCTAATCTCATAGCGTTGTGGTCAGAAAAGATGCTTGATATGATTTCAATTTTCTTAAATTTACTGAGGCTTAATTTGTGACCCAAGATGTGATCTAACCTGGAGAATGTTCCATGCGCACTTGAGAAGAAAGTGTAATCTGCTGTTTTTGGATGGAATGTCCTATAAATATCAATTAAATCTATCGGGTCTATTGTGTCATTTAAAGCTTCTCTTTCCTGATTTATTTTCATTTTGGATGATCTGTCCATTGGTGTAAGTGAGGTGTTAAAGTCCCCCACTATTATTGTGTTACCATAGATTTCCTCTTTTATAGCTGTCAGCAGTTGCTGTATGTATTGAGGTGCTCCTATGTTGGATGCATAGATATTTATAATTGTTATATCTTCTTCTTGGATTGATCCCATGATCATTATGCAGTGTCCTTCCTTGTCTCTTGTAACATTCTTTATTTTAAAGTCTATTTTATCTGACATGAGTATAGCTACTCCAGCTTTCTTTTGATTTCCATTTGCATAGAATATCTTTTTCCATCCTCTCACTTTCAGTCTGTATGTGTCTCTAGGTCTGAAGTGGGTCTCTTGTAGACAGCATACATATGGGTCTTGTTTTTGTATCCATTCAGCAAGCCTGTGTCTTTTGGTTGGAGCATTTAATCCATTCACATTTAAGGTAATTATCGATATGTATGTTCCTATGACCATTTTCTTAATTGTTTTGGGTTTGTTTTTGTAGGTCCTTTTCTTCTCTTGTGTTTCCCACTTAGAGAAGTTCCTTTAGCATTTGTTGTAGAGCTGGTTTGGTGGTGCTGAATTCTCTTAGCTTTTGCTTGTCTGTAAAGCTTTTGATTTCTCCTTTGAATCTGAATGAGATCCTTGTGGGGTAGAGTAATCTTGGTTGTAGGTTCTTCCCTTTCATCAGTTTAAGTTTATCATGCCACTGCCTTCTGGCTTGTAGAGTTTCTGCTGAGAAATCAGCTGTTAACCTTATGGGAGTTCCCTTGTATGTTATTTGTCATTTTTCCCTTGCTGCTTGCAGTAATTTTTCTTTGTCTTTAATTTTTGCCACTTTGATTACTATGTGTCTCGGCATGTTTCTCCTTGGATTTATCCTGTATGGGACTCGCTGTGCTTCCTGGACTTGGGTGGCTATTTCCTTTCCCACGTTAGGGAAGTTTTCTACTATTATCTCTTCAAATATTTTCTCTGATCCTTTCTCTCTCTCTTCTCCTTCTGGGACCCCTATAATGTGAATGTTGTTGCATTTAATGTTGTCCCAGAGGTCTCTTAGGCTGTCTTCATTTTTCTTTTCTTTAGTCTGTTCCGCAGCAGTGAATTCCACCATTCTGTCTTCCAGGTCACTTATCCATTCTTCTGCCTCAGTTATTCTCCTACTGATTCCTTCTAGAGTAGTTTTCATTTCAGTTATTGTATTGTTCATCTCTGTTTGTTTGTTCTTTAATTCTTCTAGTTCTGTGTTAAACATTTCTTGCATCTTCTCAATCTTTGCCTCCATTCTTTTCCCGAGGTCCTGGATCATCTTTACTATCATTATTCTGAATTCTTTTTCTGGAAGGTTGCCTATCTCCACTTCATTTAGTTGTTTTTCTGGGGTTTTATCTTGTTCCTTCATCTGGTACATAGCCCTCTGCCTTTTCATCTTGTCTATCTTTCTGTGAATGTGGTTTTTTTCCCACAGGCTGAAGGACTGTAGTTCTTCTTGCTTCTGCTGTCTGCCCTCTGGTGGATGAGGCTATCTAAGAGGCTTGTGTAAGTTTCTATATTTCTTTGTTTAATCATTACTGAATTTAGTTAGCCACTACATATTACGATTCTTGCACCTTTGTTCACAAGTGAGACTGGACTGTAATCTATGTTTATTGTACAGCTTTTATTAAGTTTTGAGGTTAGGGTTAAATTGGCTTTATAAAAGGAGGTGGCAATCCTATCTTTCTTAAAGGAAGGAAATAATAAAACTATTACAAATCAGTAAGGTAGGGAATTTTTTAAAGTAGAAGTGCTTACCAAAATTACAATTCGTTCTTTAAAAAAGTTAATAAAAATAGAAAAATAACCAGTTTCCCACACATCCCAATCTGCTGAAGAGAACTCCATTGTACACCTAGTGTCCTGGCATAATTATTAAGAGCAGCCCCTTTCGTTCTCAAAATGTTGCTGTTGGGCAATAAATCATCCATAGGTTGAACCTACAACTGACAAGTGTTTAGGCCACACATTAGCTGTGTTACTGTGGTAAATTCACCTGGCCTCTCTGAGCTTCAGGTTTCCCATCAGCAGAATGGAAATTGTAAAATTTACGACCCTGGGTGGTTTAAAGAGAGAATTGAATAAAGCAAGTAAATGCTTATCTTCTAAACAAAAGTTAGCTGATTCCAGCACCAGCCATTCCCAGCAATCCACAGATTAGAGCAATGATCCCGGCACCCAGATACAACCCAACAGAATTCCAAAGCCATCTTGACTAGAGGTAGGAAAGTATGTATGAGGCTATACCACTGTGAAATAATAGACAAAATATATATTGGTCTCTGCCCCCACTTCATGCCACAGAGCTCCTAAAACCCTTGTGATTTCCAAAGTGATAACAGTACCAAGAACATATTTTTTTCTCATATTTGGTCTTTGACCCCAGTTCCTTACACAGGATTCCTGAACCCTTTGTAATTTCCTGAGTGATAAAAAACTTTTGTCCTCATAAGGCAATTCTGGGTGGGCTCCTGGATGAGGGCTGGTCACCAGAAAAACCAAACCATGATTAGAAGCTTGGAATTTTCAGCCCCTTTCCCAAACACACCCCATTCTCTTGAGGAGGGAGAAGGAATGAGTTAATCATCAATCATGCCTACGTGATGAAGTCTCCATAAAAACCCCCAAAGTAAGGGGTTTGGAGAGCTTTCCAGTTGGTGAACACATCCATGTTAGTGTACCCCAACTCCATGGGGACAGAAGCTCAGGACCCTCCAGACTTCTTGCCCCATGTATCTCTTTTTCAGGCTGTTCATCTGTATCCTTTATTATCCTTTATCACATCCTTTAATAAACTGGTAAACAAACATACATATTTCCTTGAGCTCTGTGAGCCATTCTAGCAAATAACTGACTCTAAGAAGGGGGTTCTTGGGAACCTCCGATTTGCAGCCAAGTTGGAAGGAAGTTGTGGGTAACCTAGGACCTATTACTCATGATTGGCCTCTGAAGTGTGTGTGTGGGTTGGGGGAGGAGGGATCTCCTGGGATCTGAGGCTATCTCCAGGTAGACAGTGTCAGAATTGAGTTAAATTATAGGACATCCACCTGGTGATGCTCGTTGTTGGGGAAAATCTCCACACATCTGGTGTCAGAAGTGTTGTTAGTGTGGCAATGTAAAAGTCAAGGAGAAACACAGGAGGAAGACTGGGTATTTTTCCTACACAACCAACAGTGCCCAGTGCTCCCCCCTCCCCACCCCACCACCACCTGCAACCCTGTCTACTAGGTAACTGGGGATATTCAAGGTTTGATCTATGACCCCTGAGTGCAGGCTCCCTGCAATGCTCCATTCTAAAAATCAGGGAAGCCCAAGTCCAAAGATGTCACCTTCAGCTACTCCTCATCCCCATCTCCTGTCCCGCCTCTTTCATCCAGCCCTTTAGAGGCCTGGGTTCTTCCTTGGACTTGCCAATCTCCTCTCTACCAATATGTGCCAGGATACAAATGCTCACACTGTTCCAATGCATAATCTCATCTGGTTTTGTTTTTCTTCTTTTTCTTTGATGCACTAGAAAGTGAAATGCCAAGATTTTTCCTCCTCTTTGGTGAAGAAAGCCCTCCCTTCCCTGGAGCAAAGAAGAACATGTTTTTCAAGTTACAGATTTAATGAACTTAAAGTGTATGGTGAAGGAGCAAGAGGGAGGAACTTCCACACATACTAGAGATTACTTGGCAATGGTGGGGAGAAGAGGTCCATAGGTCTAGAAGCAGTAGGAAGCCAGGCTCTGCTCCAAGTCATTACCCCAGGAAGCAGCAAGACTCCAGAAGGAGGTATGTGGTTTACCTAGGGAAGCAGAGGCCTAGGCACTGGGTTTCAGAGCTTTGACAAATATTCTAGTATGCTAAATGTGTCAGGGAAACTGCCAAAAGCTGCCCGACCTGACAGGATTGTGCGGACAGAGACAACGGGCAGACCAGCAGTAACTTGGGTGGGAGAGATGACTCATGAGTAAGAAAGGCCTCCAGAACCTTGGTGAAATGAGGGAGCACAGTTGAGGTGGCAATGCAAGGCTGCTAGAATAAGTTGTGTACACCTTCCTACCAGCCCAGTGGAGTGATGCCTTGGAGTGAAAACTAGGTTGATTCAGGGATCACAAAGAAATGTGATATTTCTTGCACACCAGAAGGTCTTAGATTCAGACCTGTTAAAATATAGTAGGTTCCTACTTAGGGTGTAAATGCAGTAGCTGAGGGACTAACCCCAGGAGGAGAGATCTCTGTTGACCATTCCTTGGTCACCCTTCCAGACTCATTTTTGCCACACCAACCACGCCTCAGCCTCTGGCACGACACTGCTCACCAGCCTCAGCATCCATCCTCAGTCCTGCCAGGTGTCCAGGGCAAGCCTTCTGTATCTTCTCTTCCACCTTGTCTTGATGTGGTTTATCTAAAGAAAGAGATACTTGTAGGATGGAGAAGTTTCTCTTCCTCAATTTTACTTTCCAAATGTTCACCATCTATCCCCTGGTGACTCTCAAGTCTGTATCTCCAGCCCTGTCCTGACTATAGAATAACAGTTCGTATATGTGACATCCCCTTGGTACCCTACCTAGAATTCAAGTTAGAGATGCTAAAACTAGAACTCATTAGCTTGTGCCACCCTGCCCTTAGATGTCCCTATCTCAGTAATTAGAACCACCAACCAGTTGCCTTAATCAGAAACCCAAAGTCACCAACTCTTTTTAAATGTTCTTTATTCTCCATCTTCTCAGGTCCTATTACTTCTGATTTCATTCAGGGCTTCATCATCTCCTGCCTGGATTATTACAACAGCCTCCTAACCCATCAAACTCCAATATACTTTCCACAAAGCCAGATCGATATTTCCAAAACACAAAGTGACTGTCACTGCCCTTTTTAGCATCCTTCAGTGGTACCTCACTATTTTGCTGTCCCATGTCATATAAACTGCGGCCCCTGGCCAAATCCAGCCTGTACCCTCTTTTTGTATAGCCCTCAAGATAAGAATGGATTTCACATTTTTAAGTGTTTTAACCAAAAAAAAAAAAGAGAAGAAGAATACCCAACAATTGTCATATATGGCCTACAAAGCCTAACATATTATGATCTAGCCTTTACAGAAAAAGTTTACTGCCCCTCTTAAGTTTAAAGGACTCCATTCTGGCCCTCCTCCAACCACTCCCCTCCCCACTCAGGGCCAGGAGTCCCCATCTATCCAAAGGGTCGTCTCACTGAGAACCTGTGTCCTTCTCCCTTCCAGACAACAGTCCTGGAATTCCCAACCCAAACAGCCTGATCCCACTGCTAGGGCTCACTCTTAGGCCTTAGAGGTGGCCAAAGGCAGATATTTTCAGGGAGATGGGACAGAGCCTGGACATGCAAGCTAGGTTGTTCACACATGTGTGTGAGGAGAATTACAGGAGAGAGGGTAAGATGAGAAGGGGACCAGCCAGGAAACTGTACTTGTGTTTTTGGCCTGGGCCCCACAAGTATAAGGATATTTTAGAATTCCCTAGGTCTGCTCAGGATACTTTTAGAATTCCCTAGCGTGATAAGGAAAACTTTTCATGATGTGGTACCCTTGCATTCCACACTCAAGACAAGCACTAACAAGACAGACTCTTAGTGCACCCTGCTGTTTTACCAAGCTCCCATGGACTTGCCTCCCTTTTGCTGTCCATACTCCTGGTGGAATCCTCTCAATTTCAAGACTCAACTCCAAGGTCAGCTCCTCAATGAAGCTTTTCCTAGTCTCTCTCTCTCATCTCTCATCATTTCTCATTTAGTTTTTAGGGTCTCAATGCCCTATACAAATGTCTACCGCAGTACTTCTGACACTTTATTCTACCTCATTTCTATGTCTGTTTCCTTCCTGTAGACTGGACCTTCCTTGAGGACAAAGACTTGGTCTAATTTTTTTCTGTAACCCAATCAGTGTAATGGAGTATCTAATGCATAATACGTACTCAATGATTTTTGAAAGAATGCATGAATAAATCAATATATATGATCAGTTTACCTTACCAAATCTTGGGATTCACCCTCAAAGGGCATAGATACTTATATAATCCTAAGTGACTATGGTCTCCATCCCATTTTTATCCATGGGGAATTAAAATAAAAACTAGGATCCTATAACTATCTGCAGTTTTCTACATGCACCATATGTTTATGGCCTCTATGACCTTGTTTTGAGGTCTGGTGAAGTCCTCAACACTTAACACTTACCTCAGGTGTCCCCTCTTTCAGAACACCTTCAAGCTGAGTTTGTCTTCCCCATTAGCGTACTCTTGTTCCATTGCCTATTTCTCATACCAAACTTTCATATTGTTTATGTCTTTCTCCCCAACAAGATTGAGAGCTCCTTGAAGGCAAGATCTGTCTATGCATTTTTGCATTTCCAGTGCCCAGGGCTACAACTGACACTTAGAAGTTGTTTAATAAATGTGTGTTAACTGATTAATGTTCACACACACAGAGACTTTAGAGACTGTGGAAGTTATCCAGTCCAAAGAAGGAATCCCAGCCACTGTATTCTCTCTGATCAGCCCATCTTTGTTTGAAAACCTCCAATGACTGCCACATAAGACCACCCTAACAGAATGTACACCTCACTGGGACAAGAGTTTTTGTGTTTTTTTCACTGGCAAATCCCCAGAACCTAGATCAGTGCCTGGCACATAGTAGATGCTCAACAAATATTTAGTAATGTTTGAATGAATAGTTGAAAAGTTTTTCCTGACACTGAACCCAAATTTGTCTCCTTGTAATTTCCACCCTTTGAACTTGGAATATATGTTTTCCTTCTTCACATGACAAGTTCCACATATTTTTCAGGGAGATCTCATATCTCCCCCACCATGAACCTCCTCTTCTCCAAGCTCAACAACCTCAGTTCCTTCAACTCTTCCTAGTCTGTTCCCAGTCCCTTTGCCATCTCCATCCATGCCCTTATCATCAACATCCTTCTGATACTGAAAAAATAATTAAGAGGAGCTGTGAAAGAGAGGAGTATAATGTAATTAAAACCCACAGCCCTAGGCCTAGTATAACAACTTGAACATTAAAGAGTTCAGAGAATCCCTAGGGGTTAACTAGTTTAAGCTCCTCATTTCACAAATGAAGAAACTGAAGTTAAATTACTCATCAGAGCAAGACCTGCTCCTGGTCCAGTAGCTAATCAGGCGTAGATCCCTCTCAACCCCAAGATTAATCATCTTATTCTACTTGAATTCTTAGTTGGATGCTAAACTGAAAAAGCTTAGATTTGCAGAATCTAGCTCTCTGCCAGACTATTCTCTCTAGAGATGTGATGAAATTATTTTAAAAAGAAGGCCAAGTTTCCTAATTCTATAAGCAATAATTTACACTTGTTTGAGCTGTTTTTCATGAATCACCAGATTCTTGGTAGCCTTTTAAAGAGAGAGTTAATAAAATGGTTTATAACTTGTTGCAAGAGCTATAAAAATCATTTTATTAAGTTCTTACACAGATTCTTTGCATGATACTTAAATTTTTTTAGTTCAAGAACTAACTGAATCTCAATGTACATTATATGACAGAGGCAACCCAGCTGAACCACAAGAGGTCCATGCCACAGTTTTTTCTTTTACCCCATATCAGGCAAATGTAGAGGAAATTAAATTAAAACCAATTTTTTGGAATAAGAAGGGATCACCCATTCCCACCCCGATTTACCACTTCCTCTTTTCTATTTACCACTTTTTCTTATCCCAGAAAAGAATGAACAAAATTAAGTAAACAAAGTCAAATTTTTAGTAAAGACATTTAAATATTTCAAAGGCATGGGCAGTTACATACCTTTTAAGGAATTCTGTCTCAAAATTGATGGAGTAGAATAATTAACAGAGGGATGGTAAGGGTTACTTTGCATTTAGTAGGTACAACGTCTATTTGCAAATAAGCCAATTTGCAGATAATCCAGATCAAGGGCCGGTTTTCCAATCCATTTTTCTAAAATGGATCTGCCTATTTGTAATTGGGAACTTCCTGGAAAATGGATAATAAACACATAAATTTTACTTTCACGTTAAGTACGAACTTTAGTAGTCAACAATTTGCACAAATTATTTTGGAGAGAATTTTCCTCTGTGAACTTCCCCCTCAAAGATTTGTAATTTAAAACAGGAAAATGCACAGTGTAGTCCAGTGTCAAAATTGCATCAGAGTATTACCAGGAGAAAGTGGTAGATTTTTATCTTGGGAATTGCAGCTAACTACAATAGGTCTTTTCTTTCCCTGTAATCATCCTCACCTATGATACTTCCATCTACGTCAGTGGTTTTCAAAGTGTGGTCTGGCTGCATCAGCAACACCTGGGAACTGGTTAGAAATGCAAATTCTCAAGTCCCACCCCAGACCTACTGAATCAGAAATTCTGGGGGGTGAGGCCCAACATTCGGTGTCTTAACTAGCCTGCCAGGGGATTCTGATGCACGTTAGTTTGAGGATTGACACTGTATCGTAATAGTAGTTCACCACATCCTGTTCCTTTACCTTTCAAATGCAATGTTCTTACCCTTAGACAGGCCCTTGTCACCTTATAGAGGTGAGAAAGAGAAAAGTAGTCATTGACATCTGGGAGCTGATCTGGCACTCACGGCTTAGGCCTTGGTGTAGAACATATTCAATTTCACAGAACATCATCAGATCAGGCCACTCTGTGATCAAGACAAAAACAAACCCAGTCCGTAATCATATCTGAACACAGACAAAAACAGGAACATGTCCAAACCACAAAAATAACCAAAATATTTTCCATCCTAGCTAATATAAGCGGCCACTGCCTCTTTGCCAATTAAAGTTTAGGCTCTTTTTATTCCTGTCCCTTTCCAATAAGATTTATAAGATACCCAATCACAGAATTGCCCCCACTTCCTGACAGCATCCAATCCCAGACAAAGCCCCATCTCTCAATATTACCTAACACAAGCCCAAATCCTAAAATAAGTCCTTTCTAATTACATAAGCCCCCACTTATCTGCAGTTTCACTTTAGTGGTTTCAGTTACCTGCGGTCAACCTCAGTCTAAAAATATTAAATGGAAAATTTCAAAAATAAACAATTCATAAGTTTTAAATTGTGTGTGGTTCTGAGTAGCATGATGAAATCTCACACCATCTGCTCCATCCCACCCACGACGTGAATCCTTCCTTTGTCCAGCTATCCTGCCCCTTAGTCACTTAGTACCCAATTTAGTTATCAGATCAACTGGTCATGATATCACAGTGTTTGTATTCAAGTTACCCTTACTTAACAGTGGTCCCCAAGTTCAAGAGTAGTGATGCTGGCAATTCAGATCTGCCCAAGAGTAGAGGCAAAGTGCTTCCTTTAAGTGAAAAGGTGAAAGTTTTCGATATAAGAAAGAAATAGTATGCTGAGGTTGCTAAGATCTACAGTAAGAACAAGTCTTCTATCCATGAAATTCTGAAAAAGGAAAAAGAAATTCATGCCAGTTTTGCTGCTGCACCTCAAACTGAAGAAGTTATAACCACAGTGCATGATAAGTGCTTAGTTAAGATGGAAAAGGCTTCTTAAATTTGTACAATAAGATATATTGAGACAGAGACCACATTCACATAACTTTTATTATAGTATATTGTTATAAGTATTCAATTTTATTATTAGTTACTGTTGTTAAGCTCTTACTGGGCCTAATTTATAAATTAAACTTTATCATAGGTATGTATTTTTTTTTAAATGTAGTATGTATAGGGTTTAGTACTATCCACAGTTTCAGGCATCCACTGGGAGTCTTGGATCGTATCCCCCAAGGATGGGGGGGGAATGACTGTTCTTACTAAGATGTTGCAGGGTGTGTAACTCATCTTGCTACAATGAGTAATAACCACCTTTCTCAGGAACAGATGTGTTCCTGTGGTCTTTGACTGGACGGCATTGACATAAGAATTACTGTACAACCTCCTAGTCCGTGGGGACAAGTACCCTTCCATGAACAGTTTGTTCCCAGTCCAACGCAAGGTAAAAATTAGGATTTGTTGTTTAGAAACATTGACAACCATTTGAGAGAGTAATTTTATGTCTGTTGAATCTAAAAATAGAACATTGCTTGTATTTTGTATACCAGTTGTTTAGATTTTATTTTTCTAGTAATTTGTAATTATATCTTAGAAATGAGCTGCAATAGATTTAAAAAAGAAAAAAGAAGCTCATACTCCATTACAAATTGTTTGAGAGGCATCGTCCTATAGGAGTTCTCTAATACTTTTCTTTTTCAATGCTGCTATCACATTAATCTTCTGAAAATTCTGCTTTCAGTATATTGTGCTCTTTCTCAAGCATCTCCAACATTACGATCTCCTCTGTTTTCCAGTTGAAGAGAGAGGAAACTAACATATTTTGAGTGTCTACCATATGTTATTAATTGTGCACATTTAAATACACCCAATTCCCAGGAAACAATTCTAAATAAATATTAGCATTCTATTTCAAAACCTATTCCACAAAAAGTACAAGGACTTTTAGGTGATTTTTTTTTAATTCAAGGAACATATATATCAAATGTTATTTAGACAAGAATAAAACAGAGGACAGGTTTTCTAATTAATTTTTTAGAAGCCATCATAGTAGAACAAACCTGATCAATATAGCATTTGAAAACTCTAGTGCAATGTCATTAGTAAATATTGATGCAAAGGTGCTGTACTAGGCACTTGTGAGAATTTGTTCTTCACTTAACATTTATCAGGTACTTACTAAATGTTGGCACCATTCATGGTCCCTTTGGCAGCCACATTTGTGCCACTTCCCCTTCTTTTGATAATAGGCTTTGTCATCCTTGGCTACAGAAGTAGGTAAGCAACATAAGAGCCAATCAAAACACCTCACCCTACTGGCCTCAATGATGGATCCAGTGGTGTGTTCATTACCCATGTAGAATAAATCAGTTTTCCCCAGAATTGTTCTAACTATAGGTAGCAGGGAAGTTGCCCTTTTTCCTTTGTTGTGAGTCATTAGGACATGGTACAGATTACCAGTAGCATATTCCCCAGTACATGGAGAAAAATCTATCCAGCATGGGGAAAAAAATAAATTCAAAATGCAGAGAGACATAGAGATAGAACAAGAATGAGAACAAGAGTGCAAAGGAGAGACTCCCAAAACTGTGGGATTCCCTGGGGCCAGGTCATCCCTGAAGCCAGCACATTCTCTTCCCTGTCTCAGGCTTGGTTTCATAAAACAAAAAAATTCCTTTTTGGTTTAAGGTAGTTTGAGTTCCTTTTCTGTCACTTGCAACCCAAAAGCCTTCATTAACACAAACCTTCAATAAGTAGCCTGTGTGGTAGAAAGAGAAAGGGCTAAAGATTGAGACAAATATAGTTTTTCCACTTAATAATTATGTGACTATTAGCCTCTCTGAGCTTCATTTGCCTTGTTTGCTATCTGGGAATAAAAAGAGCCCACTCCTAGTGTCATGTACATATATACACTACCAAATGTAAAATAGATAGCTAGTGGGAAGCAGCCGCATAGCATAGGGAGATCAGCTCGGTGATTTGTGACCACCTAGAGGGGTGGGATAGGGAGGGTGGGAGGGAGGGAGATGCAAGAGGGAAGAGATATGGGAACATATGTATATGTATAACTGATTCACTTTGTTATAAAGCAGAAACTAACACACCATTGTAAAGCAATTATACTTCAATAAAGATGTTTAAAAAAAAAAAAAAGAGGTAGAATATTTTAGCTTAGTGCTCTTCACCTGGGAAGCAGGGTTCCCAGAGATGGGCCATTATGTATAATTTAAGCTTATAGGCAACATCCCTTTGTAATAGAATACAAAGGTTCTTCCCTATTATGACACTGAAGCTTACTCTTTGGTCTCTTAAGTTGCTGCCTTTCTAGGAGAAGCCATCCACCATGCCATGAAGATACTCAAGCAGCCCCAGGGAAAGGTCCATGTGGAGGGGAACTGGATTAATTCACTTCCCCCCTTATTGTGGTATGTGAGTGCCATTTTCCCCCACATCATGGCCATTACATGATCTTATTAAACTTAAAAAAATTTCTCATTGATAAAAAAAAAAAGAGCCCACTCCTAGAGTTAGACTGTAAGCTTTGGAAGGACAGGAAATATGTCTACCTTTCTTGTTATGTCCCTCTCACATGAGGGTCTCATGACCTGCTTAATGCGGGAAGGGCCAGGGGAAGGTCAGAGAGACCTTCCTGCTTCTGCCATTTTCTCGGACTCCTTCAACTTAAAATATTCAATATACCAAGATGTCATATTTTAGGATAGCATGTCCTAAACCCTATCAATCACTTGAAAACCAGAGCTTGGTTTGGCAAATGTTCCCACAGTTAAAGCCAATTCATTGACCTTTTTGTGTTTCTGCTTTCACTCACTTTTTAGCCTCTAAAATTCCTAACTTCCTCATCCATTTATTGTTTTCCAAATGTCCTTTTATCCTTTATCCAGCATTTTTATTGTGAGAGTCAACCAAGATATCTAGACTGCCATTTTGCCAGAAACACAAGTCTCTGACTGGTAGTTCTATTTACTAGTCTTGCGGACTTCCACTGTTTTCATTCAAAAATCTTTCCTTAATTTAGCATCTTCTATCGTTATTATTGTAGAATATTTTAATGTTTTAGTCTATATGATTTTCCTTCTCATATTTCATGATTAATTTGTCTAAGTTTTCCCAGATGTCTTACAATTTTCTAACCTTTGACTAAAGCTAGTAAGTGGTCAGGAGTATGAACAATTTTCATAAAATAATCAGTAAAGCAGAGTAGTTAAGAGCACGAGTTCTGGACCCAAACTTCCTGTGCTCAAACACTCATTGCCACTTAGCTGTGAGACCTGTACCTTGAACTTCCTCATGTGTAAAATGCAGGTGATAATAATAGTACCCTCCTGTTAGTATTAAAGAGAAAACCACAGGCCCAAAATGGCATCACTTCTGCTAAAGACCATGATGCCAAACGTAGATTTAATACCTAACCCAATTGCAGTTTCAACCTTCCCCAGAAATGTAATCTTAATCATCCAGTCTGGAATGTTCTCGTCAGTATCAAGGAGGTAATCTGCCACAGTGGGCCCTCTCCAGTCTCCCCCATCCCCAGAGGAATAAGAGGCAATCTACATGATAAAACCCTTGCCCTTCTCTCCCCTCCCCCCAAAAAGATATCCTTTCTTTTCTTTTGTTAATAGCTTCCTCATCCCACACTTCTTCCTATAAAAACCTACCATTTAGTACAACCCCTCAGAGTGCCTTTCTGTTTTCTAGATGGGATGCTGCCTGATTCATGAATCATTCATTAAGGCCAATTAGATCTTCAAACTTACTGGGCCGAATTTTTTAACATTAGGGACTGAATTAGTTAATATATGTAATGCCCTTAGAACATAGCTTGCCACATAGTGTTATATTTTTTATACCATTAAAACTGTAATATGATTAAATTATTAAAATTAGTGTAATTACCTGGCACCTGTCAGTGACAACATTTATAAATTAGTAACTTTTTTTCACATAATCCTAGAGGCCTGTGCTTCATTGGCTGCAGAAACCATATAAAAGCCATACCCATACGAACCTTAGAGAAACCAGACCTAAGTGTTTTATATAAAAGAATTAACACTGAACACTTACTGTGCCAGGCATAACAGTAAGGACTTTCTATGAATTATCTCATTTTTTTCTAATGTCACTGTGACATAGGTAGTATTATTATTCTCGTATTACAGTTGAAGGAATGGAAGTTCTGAGAAGCTAAAGTATATGATTGGGCCACCCAAGATGGCTGTATCTTGCTTTCTGTACACCCCCTGGTCAACCAGTTCCTGCTTCACCTACACCCTACCCACCTAACTGACTTTCCCTCTTAATTACAGATCCTAATCAGTAAATGCCTACATACTTGCACCTGGTCCCAGCTAGTGATAGTTCAAAACTTTAGATCAAAACATCTCCACTATGATAGCTTATCAAAGGAGCAATGAGGAGAGGGCTCCTCTGCTGGTTTCCCTGGTAACCAGTGAGCCCACCTGAAGTCAATTCCCCCTTTGACCAGTAACCTCCTTCTCCCCTCTGAAGCGAAGACTGCTGCCATGTCCTGCCCACCATCGGCTGCACACAGTGGGGTGTCACTCCAGGACCTTATTTCAGACATGTAAGATCCCTCATCCATTAAACCACTGATGTCTCTGTTGCTGACTCTGGTCTCTTCCTTCGGTCTTGAGGCTGGGCAAGTACAGTGCTTGCAGGCCTGCGGGGTGCAGCCCAGCATAAGCATACTTAGGCTTGTGATGGAGGGAGGCCCAGATTCAAAGTCAGGCTGTCAGACCTCACAGTAAGTATGTTTAACCAAGAAGGTGGGCAGCACATCTCTGGGGTCAGCTCACGCTTTCATCCTTTGAATTCATGGGTTTGGTTCCATGTTGCTGTTGTTCTGGCAGCTGGATAGGACATTAAAGACTCCTTTGTCAAATGACTCCTCTCCATTTTACCTAGCAGGAAATTGGGGCTATAAGTTTGTGACTTGGGCTTCACAATTAGAAGTGGCAGAAATGAGGCCTTCTAACACAACACTCTAACACTTATTCATTTACTTCCTTAATCCTGAAGCCAAAGTATTATTTATTCACACCATCTGAATTCACACCATCTGAGTTATTTGATATGTAAATTATAAATATAACAATAAGAAACTTATTTAGGTGAACACGTTTTGAACTTGCTGGATTTCTATATTAATAAAACAAACAATAAAACAAATAATACAAAACCAAGCAATTTGAACAAAAGTATCTTCAAAGGAGAAATAGGTTTAACTAGATTGGATTATAATGCCGCCATCATTAGAGTCACACCATCTTTCTAATATGCTAGAGGGTCATGTGAACCACCTGGTTAGCAAGAAAAAAATGTTTCAAGCCTCAGTAAAACTTCCTCCTTCCACTGAAGCATACTCATCTTCTGTGAACAGATATAGCAAAATACAATAGAAATAAAACTAAGGCTGTCCTGAATGAGAATGGGAATGACCACCTCCCAGACTCAGCTCATCTCACTAGTCCCTTGAGTCTCAGGTACCACCAGGCCAGTTGGCAGCCCCTCCCAGCGAAGTTAGTCCTCATTTACAAGAGTGAATGATCAGGATCATTGAGGATCAGGAGATCCTCAAATTGATTCAGGTCTGGACATGCTATCTCTGAGATTGGGATGCTCATGGTGTTCTAGCTAGCTAAGTGTTTAAGGGCTTCACTTATTCCAGCCTGAAACTTCCACAGGGAAGGGAATTTGCCATGTTCATCTTTGTCTCCCCAGCACCTAGCATGGTCCTAATGCTTAGCAGGTGGGCCATACCTGTCTTTGGAATGTTGTAAAGGTTAGACAAATGAAGGAGTCAATGAGTTAACGGATGTGAGTGAGACTGAAGGTCAGGGACGGGATGGTTCAGTTATGGCATCTTCCTTCTGTGGTCACAGACAAGGTCTGCGTGAAAACAGCAGACGATTTAAGTTCCTCTCACACTCAACATAAACCAGCAGTGAGATGTGGCTGATAAAAAAAAATTATGATATAACCTTGATATTGAGTTAACAAGAGTATGATACCCAAAGAAAAAAGTTAGTAGGGGATTCTTCACTCCTACGGTCACTTCCCAAGCATCCCAGATGCCATGCTCAAATCCAAAGGAAACTGATCTTTCTTTCCAAGATAGACTCTCACCCTTTTGTCCTGTTTCTTCACATGGTTTTCTTCCACCCATAAAAATCCTTTCCATCTCATCTTTCATTTGTCCGTTGTCCTTCTTGGAATACTCTGCTGTTCCACAATCCCAAGCCCCATGCTCCCAACCTACCTCTATATCCCCCAAACCGCTATTACAATGTATGGTACTTATCTTTTTTAATCTAATATTTTCACTATTTATGTTCTTGTCTTCTTTCTCAAAAGAATCTAAACTGTAAAGCACTGATCAAAGGCAAGGAATTTTCATTTTTATGGTTGTACTTGCCTCCATGTACATTTCACATCCATTGATTATGATCTTCTAAAGGCCAGTAAGAGACCCATTTATTTTATTTTATTTCTCTTTAAGTTACACACTGTACCTAGCTAGTTGTTCTGGGCAAAAAACAAATGTTGCTTGTCTGATGGTTGACTCAGGTATAACTACAAGCCACAACAAGAGGAAGCTAACACACTAGCAAGGAACAAGAGCATACATACACTGCAAGCCAGGGTTTGAAACCTCTCTTAGTATGCAGACATACAGATCTATTTCCCGATTACATACTTTCATGTACATAGATCAAACAAGAGTTAAGCAACTAAGGATGAAAACAGTTCACAGAAAAGGAAATACAAATGGCTAATGAAATAGACAATGATGTGCCATCTTAGTTAATAAAGAGAGAAATGCAAATGGAACAAAATGAGACACCATCATTTGCCTACCATACTGGCAAAAGGCAAAGAGATAGATAATATTCAGTGTCAGCAATGGTGGGAATGTAAATTTTAAAGGGTACTTTACAATACTGATCAAAATTTTTTTTTTTAATTTATTTTATTTATTTATTTTTGGCTGCACTGGGTCTTCACTGCTGCTTGCGGGTTTTCTCTAGTTGCAGCAAGCAGGGGCTACTCTTCGTTGTGGTGCACGGGCTTCTCATTGCGGTGGCTTCTCTTGTTGCGGAGCACGGGCTCTAGGCATGCGGGCCCCCGCAGTTGCGGCACGTGGGCTCAGCAGCTGTGGCCCACAGGCTCCAGAGCGCAGGCTCAGCAGCTGTGGCGCACGGGCCCAGCCGCTCCGCGGCATGTGGGATCCTCCCGGACCAGGGCTCGAACCCACGTCCCCCGCATTGGCAGGCGGGCTCTCAATCACTGCGCCACCAGGGAAGCCCCTGATCAAAATTTTTAAAACATACATTCCTTACTAAATAAGCCCACTTCTAAGAATCTACTCTTCAGAATAACTTTTTCCATATTGCCAGGATATTGGCTGAAGAAAGTTCACAGTGCCATTAAATTTATATTAGTAGAAATCAGAGATAACGTAAATATGTCAAAAGTGAGATGTTTAAGTAAATTATATTCGTACTCTGATGCAACATAGCCATCACAAAGAATGAACCATATCTATATGTGTAGATATGGGATAATGATCACAATACATTGTCAAAAAAAAGCAAGTTGCAAAGCAGTAAATGTAGTATAATTTCTTTTTTGTGGGGAAAAAAGACATGTTCCATGTTTCTGTGTTCATATAAATACATAAATTTCTACATAACTCTACGTGCAAAAACAAAAATAAAAACAAACATACAAACAAAAACAAAGGTCTGGAAAGAAAAACACCCAAATGCTAACTGCGGTTACCCCTGGGGAGGTAAAGCAGGAAGGGCTTTTCTTTTTGTGTATGTCTATGCATTGTTTAAATTTTCTTGCAACATCAATGTAATACTTTTGACTTTTCTGAAATAAAAAATAAACCCAATTAAAGTAGCTATAAAATATGTGAAGATTCACAAAAGCAGTGATCAAACTTTCAGGAACTGCACGCATGAATTATCTCTTTAAGTATTCTTTAGAACTCTATGCTCACAAAATTATTCACATGTATTTGTGTCAGTTACCAAAACCTGAAACCTTATGTGGTAGCATAAAACAGTCATTCCATGTTTTAGAAGAGGTAAGAACGGAAAAAAGAAATTTCTTTAACACTGTGTATGAAGAATGTCACCTGTTATCAGTAAACAAAGGATGCTGCAGCCATCAAGCCAACAACTGCAGACACCTCCAAGTGTACACCCTGAGGGAACTCAAGATGGGAAAGAACAGGATACTGGCTCTAAACAGTTAAGGTGCATATCAAAGGAATGATTTTAATGAGCCCAGGCTCTTGCACCTTCCCATATATAAAGAAGGGCTAAATTCATTAACTTGAGATGTCTGGTTTTCTTTAATCAACAGTAATCTTTTGATGTTCCAACTACCTGGATTTTGCAAAAACTCATATATCCTGGCTACTCCTGTACCTCTTTGGAACAGCTCCTCAGAGCTACCTGAGACTGTGTTTCCCAGGCTTAAGTCCTCAGTAAGTCCACTGAATAAAACATAATTTTCAACTTTTAGGTTGTGTATTTTTTTTTTTTTTAGTTGACAACACTTTTTTTTAAAGAAATTGACAAACCAAGCAGAGGGCTCTCAGAACTAATTCACCTGATCATTGATTTATGCTAGGGGCCACAAATTCAAATGCCACAGGAGACTGGCAAGTAACAGATTAATGAGGCCAGCTGGGAATAAGGCAGCAAGGACCAGAGGGACTATTTGGAGAGTGTGTACTGCTTAAAGGGAGCAGCTACTTCAAAACTCCAGCTAAGTGAGAAGATGGATCTGGTGTTATCAGATCTTTTAATATTTCAAAGGAAATCAGAAACCAGAATTTTTAATAGCAATACACCCAGGTTTTACATTTTAACAACCGATTTCTTAAAATCTTAAATGCCATGTTGGAGGACTTCCCTGGTGGCACAGTGGATAAGACCCTGCACTCCCAAGGCAGGGGGCCTGGGTTCGATCCCTGGTCAGGAAACTAGATCCCATGTGCATGCTGCAACTAAGAGTTCACACGCTGCAACTAAGGAGCTGGTGAGCCGCAACTAAGGAGACCACCTGCCGCAACTAGGGAGCCCACATGCCGAAACTAAGGAGCCCACATGCCGCAACTAAGACCTGGTGCAACCAAATAAATAAATATTTTTTAAAATAAATAAATAAATGCTATGTTGGTAAAGATTGCACAAGCCCAACAAAACACATCTCCTAGCTGGATGTGGCCTGCAGCCTCCCATTTGCCATTTTTGGGTTTCACTGTCTCCATAGAGATCTAGTGGACTAATTCTGACAGACACATCCTTCATCACCCAGATCAGTTCCCTCTTCTTCCATTAGCACTTTGGCCATGGTATTATAGAACATTAGAGTTCAAACATATTTTTAAAAATCTCATTAAAATCTCAATTTTTTATGGTAGCAAAATACATATAACATAAAATTTGCCATTTTAGCCATTTTTATGTGTACAGTTTGGTGACCTTAATTACATTCACAATGCTGTGCAAATGAAGCAGGAGGGAAGGGGGCAGGGCACAAGCTTTAAAAGAATGACATAGCCATAGGACATGACAAGAACTGGTTAGAACCAACTAGGTCCAAGATGGCAGAAGATTCGACTTCCAGTAGACCTTGAGCCTCATTATATGCTCATTGTAATACATTAACAAGATAAATGACACACCTACCAGTGCCATGACAATTCTGAGGCCAACCATAAAAGGTCAAAAAGTGAGCAGTGGGAGATTGGCATTGATATATATACACTAATATGTATAAAATAGATAGCTAATAAGAACCTGCTGTATAAAAAAATTAATAAAATCCAAAATTTCAAAAAAAATAAGAAAAGTGAGTGGTGGCCCAATTCCTGGAAATTCCTGCCCCTTCCCTGAAATAATTGGAATAATCCTCCCATTCATTAGCCTATGAAATTACCCAGTCCATAAAAACTAACCACGCCATATTTTGGGGCCTGCTGCCTTCTGAGATGTCCCACACTCTGTCTGTGGAGTATTTTTCTCTCTAAATAAATCCACTTCTTACCTATCACTTTGTCTCTCACTGAATTCTTTTTGCAATGAGACATCAAGAACCTGAGCTTCATTAAGTCCTGAGACCAGGTGTGTGATCTCAATTAAAAGACGTGGGTTCAAGTCTCAATCTGGGTTTTGGCTGGGTTCGAGTCCTGGGACATGGGTTCAAGTCCCAGTCTGAGTTGCACAGTTTCATTACCATCACCACCAGCTCTTTCCAAAATTCTTTCATCATCCCAAACAGTAACTCTGTACCCATTAAACAATAACTCCCCACTCCACCCTCCCCGAGTCCCTGGTAACCGCTAATCTATTTTCTATCTCTATGAATTTACCTATTCAGGGTACCTCACATAAATGGAATCATATAATATTTGTCCTTTTGTGTCTGCCTTATTTCACTTAGCTAAATACTTTTAAGGTTCATCCATGGCACAGCATGTATCAGAACTTCATTCCTTTTTACAACTGAGTAATATTTCATTGTATATTGTGATTCATATTAGGAAATATGTATTTGGTCTTTGTTCCCATTACTAGCACAAGAGTTTCTAAAACACTTGGAATTTTCTAAGTGGTATGAGAAATAAAGGCTTCTTTTGTTATGTCAATGAGGTGATTTTTGGAATGCCCCTAGGTCACCTAAGAATGGATGCTGGTTGCCAGGGGAACCAACCCTGTGATTGGAGGTTTGGAACTTTCAGCTCCATCCCCCTGACCTCCAGAGAGGGGAGAGGGGCTAGACACTGAATCATCACCAATGTCTATTGATTTAATCAACTGTGAGTATTTAAGGAAGCCTCTGTAAAAACCCAAAAGGACACGGTTTGAAGAGTTTCCAGCTTGGTGAACATGTGATTTGAGAGAGAGTGGTGCACCTGGAGAGGGCATGAAAGCTCAGCACCTTTTCCCCATACCTTGCCCTATGCAGCTCTTCTGTCTAGTTGTTCCTGGGTTATATCCTTTTATAATAAACCCATAATCTAGTACATAAAGGGGTTTCCTGAGTTCTGTGAGCCACTCTAGCAAATTGAACCCAAAGAGGGGGTCATGGGGACCTCTGATTTACAGCCAGTTGGTCAGAAGCACAGGTAACAACCTGGACTTCTGATTGGCATCTGAAGCACAGGGTAGCCTTGTAGAACTGAGCCCCTGACCTGTGGAATCTGATGCTGTCTCCTGGTAGGAAATATCAAAATTGAGTTAAATTGCAGGATACCTAACTGGTGTGAAAGCATTGTTTGTTGGGAAACGCCCCTCTGCTGCCACTATGGAACTGTCTTCAGAATGATTTGTATGTATATAGCACATTTTGTTTACCCATTCCTCTGTTAAAGGACACGTGGGTTGTTTCTACCTTTTGGATATTGTGAATAATGCTGCTATGAACATTTGTATAAAAATATCTGTTTGAGTCCATTTTTTATTCTTTTGGGTATATACCTAAGAGTAGAACTTCTGGGTAATATGGTAATTCTGTATTTAACTTTTTGAGGAACTGACAACCTGTTTTATACATCAGCCACACCATTTTACATTCCTACCAACAATGCATGTAAATCCCTCATTTTTAAGATGAAGAAAGCAAGGGTGAAACTTGTTAGATAGCTTGACCATATACACAGAAAGTCAACTGCAGAGCTGACATCAGAAACCAAGTATCTTGACTCCCAATACAGTCCCCTTTCAAAGGTTAACTCCACTAGGATTTAACTCAGATGACTAGGCAAATGGCAGTATTGTCTACACAAAGAGTGGGTCTTTGGAAATAGATCAATTGATATATTGGAGGAAAGAATTTGAATTAAGTTCTGGATTTTGCTCTCCATAATGGAGAGAATTTTGTTTTTCTTCTTCAGGTCTAAGCTCTTCTCTAAGAGAAGATTAAGTCATACTTGTCTTTAGCCTAGTACCTAATTGTAGAATAATCATAGAAACATTATTGTATCATTATTAGTCTTAACATTCTGAACTAAGGGCTTTTTAAAAAAATTCCTTGAAATGCAATAAAAACTTATTTTAGAGGAGTTGGAAAATTCAGAAAAGTGGAAAGGAAAAAGAAAGGGTCACCTAGAGAACTCTCAACCTGAAAAATATTCACTTTTTAGTACTTTCTTCCAGGCTTGTTGTCCTAAACATGGTGTTTTTGTTTGCTATAAATGGTCGAAATTATAGAATCTTAAGGCTTAAGAAAATTATTACAATTTGGGGAGCAAGCTTAAAAAACAGAATAAGGAAAAGTAGATATTAAAGTCTAGGAAAGCACCCAACATAGAGTTAGCACTCCTTCCTACCAAGTCTCAGCCCTCACAGTCTTATGACATCCCTTTTGGTGGTATGTTCTTACTTACCTGTCCACATGGAAATGTGTTATTTATCTAAATGTAAAAGCTCCGAGGACATGGCCACACGATGCACTATTTTGTTTCTCCCTCTGTGCCTCATAGAGTGCTACAAATACAGTTGGTACTCAGTAAAGAACTTCTGAATGATTATTATTGATTTTGTACCATCTTCAAGGTTAACACCCCTTAGAGTCTCCATAAGGGGTAACCCAATGCAGGCCCTGCAGGACCCAGTCTTGGCAGGGCTTCACACTCCACAGAATTTGGTTCCATAATCAAAGATCATTTAAAAATCATTTTAATCTTTACTTCCATTACTTGAATACTATAGGTAATTCAACTTGTAACCCACAGTAGCACTTCTTAAAACCTCCTTGGCCCCATTCTTTTCACTTCAGTACATTTCAAGTCCACAGCTGACTTTAAGGCCCAGTCTCAAAATCTTCACCAATAATTCTCTCTCAACTTCATCCTTTGTGGTTCTTGGTTTTGCTTTTCATCCCCTTTATCTTCTATTTCTTCTTCCTTTCAGCCAAAAAATTACAGCCATTTGTATCACCTTGGCATTCATTCTTACTTCTTCAGCTCAGCCCCTCTCTCCTCAGTCTCTGATTCATTTTCAGGAAAGTTCAGGAATAGAGCGGGCACACTCAGCCCCTCTCTTGGAAGGAGACCCAGGAGTTAGGACTGGGGGAGAAGAAGGGGGAGGAGGTGGGAGAAATCACAAATGCTTATAATGTACTGTCCTTTCTTTTATTCTCATCACGCAATGAAATTCTCATATATTTTTTATTTGGGGTGGGCTACATGAAAGTTCTTTGGAAAAAAATGTGACAAGTCGTAAAGGTAAAATGATGAAATTTTCTTTGAGGACGGAGGTCACGGCCTACCCACCCTCTCCTCTTTGGGGTGTTACCTTGAGGGCATATAATAGGCCTGATAAAAATGGTCTGATCTTTTGATCTTACAAAGCAGAGTCACAGGCCTTCTGACCCTTGAAACTGTAAACATTTACTCTGGAATTAGCTCAGAGGTCTCTCATGGGTATAATGAGACAATTACAAGGTACATCATCTTGTCTCTCACAGAGATAAGTTTTCATTTTTCTCTCTTCTACTTTCTGCATAAATCTGGGTGGAAATTTCTCCAAATTTTGTATTCACTTTTGTGATATCTTATATGCATGTTATCACTGATAATGCTTACCTAATAGTAAAATTACATTCTCTCTCTCTTCTATATTGGTACAGAGGGGTCTTTTGTTGGAGTCTTTGTTTTCTTTCCCCAACACTATGATATGGTCCTCCAAACAACAGTTACATCTGTTTAACTATATTTCTTATTTCATCTCTTCCCTCAGTCCAGTAATACCCAAAGTGCACTACTCCTAGGTGACAGCAGACTTAAGTAATACTTAATACTACTTGACATGCGTCGAGTAGGTACCAACAGATAATCACTGAAACTTTTTATTCTCCCTGGCTATCCCTGTATGCAGAGACTCAGAAGGACAGAAGGACAGTAGGACGGAGTTCAGAAAGTGTGACTGAATATTCCAGGATAAGGGATGTAGAGCTACCACTCATCCAGTTCTCAAGCCACAAACTTAGGATTTTGCCTTAATTTCTCTTTCCCTCAAACACCACATCCAATTGACTCCATACTCAATCCACATCCCAAATCCATTCAGTTCTTCCATTTTCACTACTTCTACCCTAGTTCAAGCCCATCATGCATCAGCCTCTAACTGCACTTCCTGTTTCTACTCTTGTTCCTCTCTATAGCAGCTGGTGTAATCTTTTATAAAAATATAAATCATAAAATGCCACTGCCTAGTCTTTAACGGCTTTTCATCATACTTAAATTAATACCCAACTCACCTGAAAAGCCCCAAACCTCATTTTATACTTCTTTGCTTCAGCCACACTTGCTTTCTTTCTGTTTCCCCAACACACCAAGCTTGGTTAAAATGTACTTTCCCCTGGTTTTCACATGGCTCCTTTTAAGGACTCAGTTTAACGTCTACCTACTTAGAGAGGACTTACCTATATATTGTAAGGTAACCGCCCAGTTGTTCTCCATCACATTGCTGTGTTTTATCAGCATGACACATTTCTAGTTGTTTCTTGTGTGTATGTATGTTTTCAATTGCTCAAACTTTTGTTGAATGGATGGTAAGCCTTACTCTTCCATTTCCTAGATGGGAGATAGGAAATACTGAGCAGGGATCAAAAGTCTAAGAACTTTATTTCAGATTTTTCTTTAACTTCCTCACAATAGCTATTTTATCTACTGTCAGTTTTCTCCATCGTGATTAGCTCTTACTATAGAATGGCATGGGGACTGGCAACTAACTCCATATGAAGTCTTGAAGAAATAAGAACACCAAAGAATGGGGTAGGTGGCAGTGACTTCAAACAGGAAAGGGAAGTATGCTGAATCCCTATAGCCTCCTACAGAGAAGAAACAAAAAGAGTCGAAGTAGGAGCTGATAAATAACCTGGGACTAAGAACGGAAAGGCCCATGGGACTTCCTAGTGCCCGCCACTGAAATCTCTGAACTCAGATCTCACCTTCCTACTGTCCTCATAGCACAACATAATCCTGCCAGATCCATACTGAAAACTCACCATCACCACCTCTCTCCCAACCAAATTCAGAAACAACTCTCCAATTCCTTTTTGAGAAGTCATTCCTTAAAACTTTAGTCCACCAGAACTCTCTTCTCTGATCTCCTTGTTTCAAAAGTAAAATCCAATTGTGGAGCTCATTGGTCTTTCTTTGTTTGTTTATCTTTACCATTACTTGGTGTTTTTTTTTTTTTTTTGGCTTGTTTTATTTTTATTTTTGCTCTTGTCTTAATCTTAGAATCCTATGTAGCATTGAACACAAGATACCCAGTAAGGTTTTTTGGGGGTTTTTTTTTTTTGGATTAATTGAACAGATTCACACTCTGGCTGCAGTTTGTACCCTCAGGGACAAAAAAAAGAAGGAAAAACTAAAAGGAGAGGGAAGAAGAAGGTGTGAGAAAAACAGGGACTCTAATATATAGGGAAAGGAAGCAGGGGTGCAGAAGAGGGAAAGGACCCAAAAAATCAGCTTTCATTGTGAAGACTTAATCACAGTTTATAACATGTTGTCAATCTGCTAAAATGGAAGTTGACAGGAAATTGGCAGAAACAGGGAAATGGCCACAGGCCAACTTATACTCTTGTGTTAAATCTTTCCACTGCCTTGCCTTATTTGCAGCTACCTCACGGTCTCAAAGCCAGGTAGATTCTGATTTGTTCCTCATGCAAATATGGATTTATCAACAGACTGATTTATACATAGCTAGAAAGTAATAATCATCTGTGGACATCAAACCGGATGAGGCTTCCTCTATCACCTCTTTCTTTTTACAAATAAAAACTTACTGTGGGATATACGTAAGTTTCAGTGGAATAACATGAAATCTCAATATCTCTTGAACAGTCATAACAGAAGCGGTTTCTGCTATTCCTATCCAGAAACTAACTCACTTTGAAACCACTCACTTGGTCTATCAGGTAGATCAGTGTTATTCACTGCTATTTCCTAGCACCTAGCATAGTGCCTGGTACATGTCATGTGTGCAATAAATTTTTGGATATTGACTGATTGGATTAATGAATAAATGATGGTTCCAATCTCTGGTGCACCCTTAGGTGACCTTAAGCCAAAGATACAGACATACGGGAAATACAGGATGGATTTTTAAAAAGGACATAATTGAGGGAGAAGATTACCAGAGTTTTGCTGCTTTGTTTATCTCTACCTAAAATTCATTCCACGAATAGAAACTGAATGCCTTCTATGCCTTCTATGTGACAGGAAGTGTGTTATACCCTCAAGTACAAATATAAAGATACAGACCCTGGATCCAATGTGTGCTTTTCCATGACTACATCATAGCCTCTAATCACACTGTTTCAGTTACTAGACTGTAACTGTCAATGTATCTGTCTTGCCACTATATTGTAAGCTCTATTAGGACATTGCCTATCACACAGTAAGCACTCAGTAAATAGCTGGTAAAGTATCTGCTTAAAGATGCCTTACCAGCTGTTACCAATTTACCAATGGAAATTGTAGCCTACTAGGGGGAAAAGACATAATGAACCGTATAAAGTCAGGATTCTTAGTTTTGAGAAAGAAGAGCTAACTCTTGCTGATATAGCAGAAAAGGAGCATGTTGAAGATACTGGGTGGCTCTCAGAATTACTGGAGGGTAAAGAGAATCATGGCAGATGCTAGGCCTCCAGGAATAATGCACAAAATCACTACAGAACTAGTCCGGTGAGGAAACTGTCTCCATTGCAGTTCCCCACCCATGCCACTTCTGCATCGGAAACTCAGTCTTGCAACCACTGAGAAACTGCTGTTGCCGTCAGTGCTGCCAACAAAGTCAGCCACCTCTGCTGCTACTCCTATCAAATGTCAAAGAACCAGAGAGCACCCTTGTTCATTGGCAGCTGAACCAAGGTTGGAAAGACAGGTTGAGCCTGGATTGTGAAATGCTTGAACAAAGGCATAGGCAGTCACCAGAACAATTTATTCCTAAACCAGATTCCCCAATCAAATGGAGTAACCAAAAGCTAAATGTGCAGTGCTTGCTTTTTGCCCATGGTGGATGTCAATGAGTATTTGCAAGTTTGGTTGAAACAACAGATGGGGAGTCTGCAAATTTAGGACAGACTGCCCCACTTAATCCCTATGATTAGTCATGTCTATATGGATAGCCTTACCTGAGATCAGAAAGTACTATCTCTCATAACATATTTTTGGGAATACAACTATGATATCGTGGCCCTTATGTCATGAAATCTGGGTCAGGTACCAAGAGAATCAACAACATTTAGATCTGCCATATTTAGAGTGTTGGGAAGTGGGGTGGATTCACCAGGATTTTAAGTGCCTTGGATCCTTTTCAACCGAAGGTTTCCCACCCAAATCAGGACTCAATCTTTGTCGTTCTCTTGCATCAGCCACGGGTTGCTACAGGTCACTTCGGAGTTTCTGAGCAAAAACAAAATGCAATCTGTAGGAGCACTGCAAGTCAAGACAGGTGAGTAGAATTGGCTCCAAGGGCTGAAGAGGAACTTAGCCAAAAACTATTCAAAACAGGTTAATCCATCTGAACTGGGATAGCAGACCCCAAGGAGAGAAGGGACTAGGTTAGACGTGTGCAACCTCGGCCTTGTTGGCTATTCTTGCCTATGAATAGCTACCAATTCTTCCAAGTCCCCCCGCCACCATCCCCCCGCGTCCACTCGGATAATCTCTTTAGGCACGTTAGCTAGCCAGAGAAGCAGGGAACCTGTGGAAGAGGATGAGGTTATTTGGGGTATAGAGATCATGGATGTTTTACGTATGCACTTAATCATTTGTCGAGCCCCTCACCCCCGCCCCATCTTAGGCTGGGTCACTCGGAGGAAAAAAACCCTCTTTCCTGTACCTCCCTTTATGCTGTCCTCGCCTGCGACTTCTCCCTCTCACTCCGAGCCGCACGCAGCCTCCGTGCCTCACCTGAAAACTACTCTTCAAAGACTTCCTTCCGGGCCCAGCAAAGCCCGGCGTACTCGGTATCGGGAGAGGCAGAGGTGCTCACTTCTATCCAAAAAAACAAAACTGCCCTTTCCGAAAAAAAACAAAACTGCTCGACCGTTCCGGGACTCGCATGCGCGCGTCAGAGGGGGAAGCAGCTAGGAGGGTCCAGCAGCTAGGAGGGTCCGGGTGCTTCGAATCGCAAACCCCGCCCCCGCGTGTCGACCCCGCCCCGCCCCGCCGCCTCAGCCCCGCCCCGTCCCGCCGCCGGGGCAGGCACGCGACGCCCTCTCCAGGCCAGGCTCTCGCGCCCTATTTGGTCTTTGGGGGGCAGGCGGTGGGAGGCGAAGCGTGCGCGGCGGAAGGGGACGCAGGGCGGGCTCGGGTGCGCCAAGGCACAGCTCTAACCAGCGCAGCCGCCACCTCCTCGGGAACCCACGAGGCCTCCGCGTCCTGCCTCGGAACAATGGGACTCGGCTCGCGAGGTATCTTGGCTGTGCTGGCCCTGGGGGTCGTGGTGGGGGTAGCGCTGCTGAAGATCATCGCCGACAGCACAGACCCGGAGGGTAAGTGGCTGCGGGGATCGCCAGCCCCGGCCCCGGGAGGAGTTGCGCTGCCCATCGGGAGTTTCCAAGTTGGATCTGGTTGTGCAGAAAGTTCTGCAACTCTTAGGCCAAACGCACGGGGCAGACCTGGAGGTGACCTGATGGCCCCATCAGGGGGAAAACTGAGACTTGGGCCAGTCCCCCAGCTGCCCCAAGGCCGCCTGCTTAAGAAATGGTCCGGTCCTTCCCCTCAGTTTTTCTGCAAGCAGCGGACGCAGGCCTGGAGGAGTGCGTATAACCTGTTGAGTTACCGAAGGATGGGCCTTCAGCAGGGGTTCAACTTAGCTGTTACAGTCTTTCCCCGAAGTTAATGTTTTCCTGGGAGGTTAGAGATTATCTAAGCCTTGCTTTTGTAAACGATTAGATGGATTGAAAAATATGTCTACCGATTCCTGAGCAAACATGTCTACCAGTTAGTTGCGGAACCTTTTAGGCGTTTTCCGGTGTTTCATCGCCTAATTGTGTATTATCAAACCAATTATTTATAGTCTTAAGGACCCCAGACGCTTTGGGGCTAGTGTAGCTGGTTGGGAGCTTCTGGGGAGTGCGGACAGCTCTCCCAGGCGCAGGTGATGCTCGTGCTTCTGTGGATGGGCGCTACCAGCCCCTTGTGTACCGTAAACACCGGCCGAGGCGGGCCGAGGCGCATATCAGCTGTGCAGCCTTAAGATCACAGCTGCACTATTGTTAGGAGTCCACGACGTCGTCAGTATAATCATAACAAAATGATTTTGACATTTCTCTTCTGGGGGAGGTGGAGGTGTCCCTTTAGGCCCTTGGCCCTTTGGGAACTTTTTGGGTAAAGTCGTGAAAACTGATTTGCTGTGTAAATTCTGTTTTCTCTTTGTCAACTCTTATAGAAGTCAGGTCACTGATTAATGGTCCGTAAACTAGAATAAGTTAGTTTAAATGACCCAAGTTTTTCCTGGTTTTAAGTTCTATCCACTGTATATTACATTAGTTTTATCCAGCAGTTTGCAAAACCAGACGGTTCAGGCACAACACCTGCTTTTGCTAGAATAATCTGGGTGACTTAGACAATAACAGTTTTCGTTTGTTTTGCTGAATTTTTTTGTTTGCCGAATTGCACATGTGACAGACTGACTTTGTAGAGCTAATTTTGAGATCGTTTCAGGAAAGAATGATCAGTAAAATCATGTCTGTCATATTTTCAATATTATGAGGTATTTTATTGTAAAAGTGAACTATCTGGAATTAAACAGTATATTTTGCTGCTAATTTTATGCCAATATTTATGTGAGTTGGTCTCCATTTTTTTATTTGTTACTTTGTGAAAGTATACCTGCTTATTGTTTGTCTAAAGAATTACTGAGTAGAGAAACTGAGTGTGCTTGCTTTTCTTGCCCACATAACAGATTTTTTTTGTCCTGTTTTAATACTCACTGTTTGACTGTTCTGTTTGTTACTTGATGTCTCACTAGACATTAATGCTATTTGGAAAACTTGGAATGTTCTACTATATGAAAGTCTTGATTTCATGAACTAGTATAACCAATGTGAGCTGGAATCCATTTCTGCAGACTATAAGGTCACCTTGAAACTAGAGTAAAGGAAGGTTCTATAGAGGATGTCTCAAAAGAGCAAGTAAACGTTGTCCTAGTCTTTATATGCAGTGTGTAATCTGTATAAAGTGTCATTATGAAGTACAGTGATTTTTGTCATACTAGAGCTTATATAGCTAATTTTTACTAGACACTTTTCCTGTGCTCCTCACACTATGCTGATTGAGGTCCATACTTCATCCCATTGGATCCTCACAGTATTATCCCCATTTTATAAATGAGGAAACTGAGGCTTAGAAGTTACCTAATTTATTCAAAGTGAAACAACTAATACATGTTTGATTTCAGAGGCCAGAATCCAAACTCTCAATTAACCATTTTGCCACTAAGCTACAGTAGGTGATGTTGGCTCTTCAAGTAGATAATACTTTTATCCACAATGCTGTCATTGCCCAGAATATTGTGGGAGAAGATAAAAACATTATTGAAATTCTTCTTTTAAAATATCCTTCACAGTCTGCTGCATAGTTTCATAAATATCTTCAGTTGAAGGAGGAGGGATACTATGAACAAGTTAGCAAGCCAGCAAACAGGATAGATTGTGGTAGTGCAATGAAAGACATAAGGGTGGGGGAGGCTATTAATCAGGACTCTTGGTGGCAAGTGACAGAAACCTACCTTAAACAGCCTTAGGGGAAAGGAAGGACTTTATTGACCCTTAAATGGAAAAGTCCAAGGATTAAGGTGGCTTCAGAAATGCTGCATTCAAGAGTTCAAATAGGTTCCTAAGAGATGGCCATTTCCGACTCTCTAGATTACATCTATCAAACCATAGGCAAGCCCTAGTTAAAGTGTTCTTAGCCTGCAGGGGGAATCCAAATAACAGGGACTTTCTAAAGTGATTCCCAGGCTTCAAAAGCCATCATAATGGGTAGCCAGGTAGGATATGAAATTAATCTTTAATATGCCTATGCCACTTCATGAACTTAACTTTCTTTTTTTCTATTTAGTGCAATATTCTATTTTAATACTTGGTCATTTTGTCAGGTAAATCGTCAGCCTCCTTGTACTTAGATTGTCCATGACATTCTTTATCTCTTAGGACACAGAAACAGTGCCTGCCCATAGTAGGTACTTCGTAAGTATTTTTTGAAAAGAGGAGAAAAGGTCCTAAAGCTAGAAAGAGCTTAGAAAGAACACTGCTTCTGCCTTCTTCCTCAAGCAAAAAAAAAAAAAAAAATGGGTTGTCAGGAAATCATCCCTCATAAGAGTGACAACAGCAGGGAGACAAAAACAGGAGGCTCTCGTAGCAGTCTAGGCAAAAGACGAAGGCACGTGGTAATGGAGATAAGTAGATAGAGTCTAGATCTTTTTGGGGGGTAGAACTGAAATCATTTGCTAATAGATTGCATGGTGGAGTGAGGAAGAAGGAAGAATCAAAAGATGACCTCTTGGTTTTAGGGTTGAACAACTGGTAATGCAACAACTGGGGACACTGGGGCAGAAGCAGGTTTATAGCAGAAAATCAATGGTTCCATTTTGGCACTCACAAGTACAGGCTTTGGAATCAAACAGCCTGGTCCAAATCCAGACTCTGCCACTTACTAGCTGGGTGGCCTCCTTTGGGTCTCAGTTCTGTCACTGCACGACAGTGTTCCTGTCACAGAATTGTTGTGAGGGTTAGATGAGCTAATGCAAGTTACATGCTCCCCATGAGGCCTGGCATGTAGTAAGCCCTTAATAATGTTGGCAATTATTTGCTACCTGCTGCTAAATACATGTGTATAGTCTACTTACCTTGATCTTTTTCAAGTTTAATCTTCACACTATATCCTTTTGTGATAAATGGATTATGGTTCCAGCAAGAGGAAGAAACGCACAGTAAAGATAGCTCCTTCAAAGTTGTTATTGCTTACTTTCTTTGTACTGTGAAGGTTTTTTGGGTAGGGGAAACCTATCTTTGTGAAAAGTACACAATAATAAACTTACTTGCCTCCCATGTAGTATATGTGTTAATCTTCCATTATACAAAGACCAAAGATGAATAACCCACTCTGAAAAGTTGCTTAACTGGGGCATAGAATTCTTCCAAACTTTTTCCAAAATTTAAGGTACTAGTTAAAAATTCAAAGAATTATACTGAGAAGACTTGCAATTTTAAATGAAAATCCTAACCCACTTCATCTTCTCTCCATTGTATGAAGTTAGGCATGTTGGTGGTACAAGACCTAGGGGCACCCATTAATAGTAAGGGCCCCTCCCAGGATGGTCCATTCTACTCAGAAGAGCAGAGTTGTCAGTAGCAAAAATTCCTCACCAACCACTGTGTCCTCATGTGGGTGAATGAACTTTGGCAAACTATTGTATCATCGACTGGCACATAGTAAGTACTATGTAAGTGTTACATTAGCCATATGTTTTCTGTCTTGAAAAATCCAGTAATACAGTCCCAGATTTACTGACAGTTTCAAGGTATATTTCATAGCAACAGTGGCAAAAGTAGAACTTCCTGTGGAATAATCTACCCTTCCCCCACACCACCACCACCCCAGAGACAGAAAGAAACATATTGCCAGTGTTCTTAGTTAAATATTAAATGTCCTTTCATCACAGGATATTTCTTTGTTTTTATAGGATCTCCAGGTAAGAAGAATCCTATGTCTGTGGAAGACTCCAATGATAACCCAATAGGTGAGTTTAAAAAGGTTAGGAAACGGATTATCTGTCTAGGATACATAAAGTAATATCAGCTAGTCAAGTACATGTAAGCTGGTACACTGACCTGTCTTAACCATGATTTGTTCATTCATGAATCCCTAAAGCCTACCATCAAGGGCTGCCCTTAGTGGGCATCAGTAAATGATAGTTCACTGGATTAATAGTCTTTCTCAGTTTAGCAAAGATGTGAATAAATTCTAAAACTAAAAGCATACTGGAATTTATTACTGAGTTCTGAAGCACGTTTTTAGGTATGACATTTTGCACTCTGCCTATCGATATGTACTATGAATATGTAAGTCTGCTGATCTTGCCGGTAGAACAAGTCACGCTAAGCTGGTCAGCCACAGCAGCCTTAATTTGCCTTGGTGGACTCCAGGGAGACCCTACTTATATTTCACCCATCAGTTAGATTTCAACCCACCCTCTTGCTTCCCTATTGAAACAATAGATGAGGCCCTTTTTTAATTTTTTGGCTGCACTGGGTCTTCTTTGCACCTTGCAGGCTCCTCTCTAGTTGCAGCACGTGGGTTGCCCCATGGCATGTGGGATCTTAGCTCCCCAGCCAGGGATCGAACCCGCATTCCCTGCATTGGAAGGTGGATTCTTAACCACCGGGAAAGTCCCAAAAAGATGCTCAAGCACTTTTCTTGTGCTTTTAGTTTGGGACAAATGGATTTCTTTCTTGATTTTCTGAGTTCATTAGCATGGAAAGATAGGAACCAGGCTGATGTTATAAATAGTAAACCATCAAGGCATGTTTCTTGTAAGCAGTATTTAGTTTTTCTTCTTACTGTCCTTGTTATTAAGAGTTGACAGAGGTAGAAACTAGAAAAAGGCATGCAAATCCTATCACTGGACCCATTTTCTCTACTTTTATTCAACAAATATTTGTTGAGTGCCCTAATGTAAGGACACATTACAAAATGGACCAAGCCCTTACTTCTTGGAGTTTTTGTTTGTTTTTTGTTTTATGTCATTGTAGAAAAATACACGTAACATAAAATTCACAATGTTAACCATTTTTAAGTGTACAGCCCAGTGGCATTAAGTACATTCATATTGTTGTGCAATGTCATAGAGTTTTTTTTTAATTAATTTTTTTGGTGAAATATAGTTGATTTACAATGTTCTGTGAATTCCTGCTATACAGCAAAGTGATTCAGTTATACATATATACACATTCTTTTTTATATTCTTTTCCATTATGGTTTATTCCAGAATATTGAATATAGTTCCCTGTGCTATGTAGTAGGGCCTTGTTGCTTATCCATTCTGTATGTAATAGTTTACATCTACTAACCCCAAATTCCCAGTCCATCCCTTCCCCACAGCCCCCACCCCCTTGGCAACCACAAGTCTGTTCTGTATGTCTGTGAGTCTGCTTCTGTTTCATAGATAGGTTTATTTGTGCCATATTTTAGATTCCACATATAAGTGACATCAAATGACTTTCTGACTTACTAAACTTAGTGTGATAGTCTCTAGTTGCATCCATGTTGCTGCAAATGGCATTATTTCAATCTTTTTTATGGCTGAGTAGTGTTTTATTGTATATATATACCACATCTTCTTTATCCATTCATCTGTCGATGACATTTAGGTTGTTTCCATGTCTTGGCTATTGTGAATAGTGCTGCTATGAACATAGGGATGCATGTGTCTTTTTGAATTATACTTTTGTCCAGATATATGCCCAGGAGTGGGATTGCTGGATCACATGGTAATTCTATTTTTAGTTTTCTGAGGAACCTCCATACTGTTTTCCATAGTGGCTGCACCAACTTACATTCCTACCAACAGTGTAGGAGGGTTCCCTTTTCTCCACACCCTCTCCAGCATTTGTTATTTGTAGACTGTTTAATGATGGCCATTCTGACTGGTGTGAGGTGGTACCTCATTGTAGTTTTGATTTGCATTTTTCTAATAATTAGAGATGCTGAGCATCTTTTCATGTGCTGTTGGCCATCTGTATGTCTTCTTTGGAGAAACGCCTCTTTAGGTCTTCGATTGGGGTGTCTGCTTTTTGGTTGTTGGGTTTTATGAGCTGTTTGTATATTTTGGAAATTAAGCCCTTGTCGGTCACATCTTTTGCAAATATTTTCTCCCATTCTGTATATTGTTTTTTCATTTTTTTATGGTTTCCTTTGCAGTGAAAAAGCTTATAAATTTGATTTGGTCCCATTTGTTTGTTTTTGTTTTTATTTCTGTTGCCTTGGGAGACTGACCTAAGAAAACATTGGTATGATTTATATCAGAAATGTTTTGCCTATGATCTCTTCTAGGAGTTTTATGGTGTCATGTCTTATATCTAAGTCTTTAAGCCATTTTGAGTTTACTTTTGTGCATGGCGTGAGGGTGTGTTTTAACTTCATTGATTTACATGCAGCTGTCCAACTTTCCCAGCAACACTTGCTGAAAAGACTTTTTCCCATTTTATATTCTTGCCTCCTTTGTTGAAGATTAATTGACTGTAGGGGTGTGGATTTATTTCTGGGCTCTCTATTTTGTTCCATTGATCCCTATGTCTGTTTTTGTGCCAATACCATGCTGTTTTGATTACTGTAGCCTTGTAGTATTGTCTGGGAGGGTTGTGCCTCCTGCTTTGTTCTTTTTCCTCAGGATTGCTTTGGCAATTCTGGGTCTTTTATGTTCTGTATAAATTTTAGGATTATTTATTCTAGTTCTGTGAAAAATGTCATGGGTAATTTGATAGGGATTGCATTAAATCTGTAGATTGCTTTGGGTAGTAGAGCATGGGATATCTTTCCATTTCTTTGAATCATCTTTAATTTCCTTTATTAATGTTTTATAGTTCTCAGCATATAAGTCTTTCAGCTCCTTGGTCAGGTTTATTCCTAAGTTTTTTTTTTTTTTTGGTGTGATTTTAAAAAGTAATTTTTTTTACATTCCCTTTCTGCTATTTCATTGTTAGTGTAAAGACATGCAAGTGATTTCTGTATGTTAATCTTGTATCCTGCTACCTTGCTGAATTTATTTATCAGTTCCAATAGTTTTTGTGTGGCGTCATCAGGGTTTTCTATATATAGTATCATGTCAACTGTATATAGTGACAATTTTACCTCTTCCCTTCCAATTTGGATATCTTTTATTTCTTTTTCTTGTCTGATTGCTGTGGCTAGAACTTTTAGTACTATTTTGAATAGAAGTGGTGAGAGTGGGCATCCTTGTCTTGTTCCAGAATTTAGCAGGGCTTTCAGCTTTTCACCATTAAGTATTATATTGGCTGTGGGTTTGTCATAAATGGCTTTTATTATATGGAGATATGTTCCCTCTATACCCATTTTGGTAGAGTTTTTATCATGAATGAATATTGAATTTTGTCAAATGCTTTTTCTGTGTCTATTGAGGTTATCATGTGGTTTTTGTCTTTTCTTTTGTTGATATGGTGTATCACATTGATAAATTTGCATGTGTTGAACCTTCCTTGTGAACCTAGGATGAATCCCACTTGGTCATAGTATATGATCTTTTTTATGTGTTGTTGGATTCAGTTTGCTAGTATTTTGTTGAGAACTTTTGCATCTACGTTCGTCAAAGATATTGGCCTGTACTTTTCTTTTTTGGTGGTATCTTTGTCTGGTTTTAGTATCAGCGTGATGCTGGCTTCATAGAATGTCTTTGGGGGTGTTGCCTCAACAGTCTTTTGGAAGAGTTCGAGAAGTATCAGTAAAATTTCTTCTATGTATGTTTGGTAGAATTCACCTGTGAAACCATCTGGTCCTGGACTTTTGTTTGTAGGGAGTTCTTTTTTTATTACAGGTTCTATTTCACTTCTAGTGGTCACTCTGTTCAAATTATCTATTTCTTTTTGATTCATTTGTGGTGGGCTGTATGCTTCTAGAAAGTTGTCCGTTTCTTCTAGTTTGTCAAATTTGTTGTCATATAATTGTTCATAGTATTCTCTTATGGTTTTTTGCATGTCTGTGGTATCAGTTGATATTTATCCTTTTTCATTTCTTATTTTATTTGGGTTCTGTCTTTTTTTCTAGGTCTTGGTTTTATTGATTTTTTCTATTGTTTTTTATCTCAATTTTATTTATTTCCTCTCTGAGCTTTATTATTTCCTTCCTTCTGCTGACTTTAGGTTTTGTTTGTTCTTCCTTTTTTTGATTCTTTTAGGTGATAGGTTAGGTTATTTTTTGAGATTTTTTTCTTGTTTCTTGAAGGCCTGTATCACTATGAACTTCCTCTTAAGAACGGCTTTTGCTGCATCCGATAGATTCTGTATGGTTGTGTTTTCATTGTCACTTTTCTTAAGGTATTTTTAAATTTCCTTTTTGATGTTGACCCATTGGTTTCTTAGTAGCATTTTGTTTAGTTTCCATATAATCAGGTTTTTTTCATATATCTTTTCTTGTGGTTGATTTCTAGTTTCATGTCGTGGTCAGAGAAGATGCTTGAAATAATTTCTATACTCTTAAATTTGTTGGGGTTTGTTTTGTGCCCTAGTATGTGGTCAGTCCTAGAGAATGTTCCATGTGCACTTGAAAACAATGTGTATTCTGGGTTTTTTGGATGTAATGTCCTGAAAATATCAATTAAGTCTAACCGTTCTATTGTATCCTTTGGATCTTTGTTGCCATTGATTTTCTGTCTAGAAGATCTGTCCATTTATGTGAGTAGGGTGTTAAAATCTCCTACTATTATTGTATTTCCATCTCTTTCTCCCTTTATGTCTGTTAGTATTTGTTTCATGTATTTGGGTGCTCCTATTTTAGGTACATATATGTTGACAAGTGTAAAAATCCTCTTCTTGTATTTGTCATGGATTTTTATTGTTGTGGGTTTCCTAATGCTCCATGTAGTTCATACTCTCAGTTTCCTCTAGGCTTGCTTTTTATTATTTCTGCTGTACATAGTCAGAATATACTTTTGTTCTAGTTACAGTAATTCTACAGAAAAATTTTCAATTGGAAAAAAATGACTAGATAGATTACCCTAAATGTACTTGTGATTATTATTGGGCAGTTGTGGGAGTGGTTTTTTGTTTTTAAATACTTTATTCAGTTGTTCGGTGTCTTTTCCTATTGGCCTTTTTTTTTCATTTTTAAAATTTCAATTTATTTAAACAGACTAAAAATAAAGCACAGTTCACCCTTTACTCTCATGCCCCCATCCTCAACCTCTGGCAGCCACTGATTTGTTCTCTATCTATGAGCTTGTTTTGTTTATTTTTTGAATTCCACATATAAGCGATATTATACAGTATTTGTCTTTCTCTGTCTGACTTATTTCACTTAGCATTATGCCCTCACAGTCCATCCATATTTGTCACAAATGGCAAGATTTCCTTCTTTTATATGGCTGAATAATAGACCATTGTGTATATATACCACAATTTCTTTATCCATTCACCTATCAGTAGACACTTAGATTGTTTCATATCTTGGCTATTGTAAGTAATGTGAAATGAACATGGGGGTTTGCATATCTTTTTGAGTTAGTGTTTCTGTTTACATCAGATAAATACTGAGAAGTGGTAACTGAACATACGATAGTTCTATTTTTAATTTTTTGAGGAATCTCCATACTGTTTTCCATAGTGGTTGCATCAATTTATGTTGCCACCAACAGTGCATAAGGGTTCCCTTTTGTCCATATCCTTCACAACAGTAGTTATTTCTCGTCTTTTTGATAATAGGCGTTCTAACAGGTATGATGTGATATCTCATATGGTTTTGATTTGCATTTCCCTGATGATTAATGAAGTAGAGTATCTTTCCATGTACCTGTAGGCCACCTTTATGTCTTCCTTGAGAAAATGTTTATTTAGATCTTCTGCCCATTTTTAATTTGATTGTTTTTTGATGTTGAGTTGTATGGGCTCTTTATATATTTTGGACATTAACCCCTTATTGGATATAACATTTGCAAATATTTCCTCCCATTCAATAGATTGCCTTTTCATTTTGCTGATGGTTTCCTTTGCTATGCAGAAGCTTTTTAGTTTGATGCAGTCCCACTTCTTTATTTTTGCTTTTGTTGCTTTTGCTTTTGGTGTCAGATTCAAAAAAGTCATTACCATGCCAACATCACTGTCAAGGAGCTTACCACCTATGTTTTGTTCTAGGAGTTTTATGTTTTCAGGTCTTTTGTTCAAGTCTTTACCGTTTTGAATTTATTTTTGTGTATGGTGTGTCAACCTTAAAAACTAAATAGCCAGTTATTTTACCAGCAAAATGAGTTCATTTGGGAACAGCAGACTAATTGTAATTCAGGACAAGCAAAATATGGTGAATCATAGGCAAGTCTGGAGAACAAAGGAGAGAAGCATGCTTTCATAGAGGAAGGCAGGAAGTTGGGAGGGCCTGCTTCAAACAGAAGTTCGTTGGAGGAGAGCAGGAGTGCAGGGTGATAGCAGCTTCTCATTGGCTGGATGTGGTGGTTTCTCATGGGCTGGGCTGTTGCTGGGCAAGGAGAAAATCTTTCTTCCTTCTTCTGCGGCATGTAAAGTAAGCTTCTTCCTGCTGGGTCTGCAACTGGCAGTGAGAGGTAGTGTATGAGAGCTCTCCCTTCAGGGCTTCTCAACTTCATTTTTAAATGAGAGTTTATTTATTTTCACATTTCCCCCTGTTGATCAAGATCTTTCCTCAGAAGCATCACTGATCAAGAGTCAGGTTTTGGTGATTCTGTTCCTTGGTTTGAGGAAGGTCCTTTCCTGGTTGTCATATCCCACGTTGGAGGGAAAATGCACAAGTTGGAAACTGTTGAAGCTACATTTGAGTAACAGGGAAAGGTAGGAGGGAGAACTCTCAGACACTTCTCATGTAAAGTTTATATCTTATCAAGGTCATAGCATTTGGAGATCATCTCAGAGTATTGAGTTAGAATTTTCTCTATTTGATGCAAAACCTCTGCAGAGATTTGACAGGCAACCAGTACAAAGTTGAAAAATAATTATGCAAAACAATAAAAAGTAACAGGACAAATCCAAGTTGTTTGATGATTCTAAACCATAACCCTAGACCCGAAGGTAGCCAACTGAACAAATCAAAGGACCATGGAGAGAGTCAGGTGAAATTCCTTGTAACCAGTACACTTGCTCCCTGATCTTCTGCAGTTGAATTTCTGTCTTCCCAGAGGCATTAATCCATATGTGACAGGGGGTATTTGCTATTACACAAATGCCTCCTTGTTCAGCAAGTAGACAAACAAAGGCTATATGATTGTCCAAAACTACCTTAGCCAACGAGTCATGTGATTATTGTTAGGCAGCTACTGCCTTGGCCGTGGAGTTGGCTAGCTCTCCTAATGTAAGGGAGAGATTTTTGATTATGCATTCCCTGGTTCTTACCCCAACCCATGGGAGAAGGGCTCTCCCTATGGAGGCAAACCCAGAGTCATGTGTGCTTCCTGGAAGTTCCTGTTTAAGGCAGCCATGGAAGTTTAATGGGGAGAACCAATGGGAGGCTTCTGATTTGTTACAAATGTTGACAGTTAAATGTCCGAATAAGCATTGGCCTCCAGTTCACCATCTATCTAAACATTCATATACCCGTGAGAAATGTCATCCACTAGAGAAAAAGATAAAACCAGGTGGAGCAGAGAACTCCATCTAAGGTCTGGTTCTTCATTAGCTAGAATTTCCTGATTGACCTTTTCAAGCCAAGGGTCAGAGGAATTGGGATGACATTCTGTAAGGTACTATCCAAGCCTAAAGTTGTCTTTTCTAAAAACCTTGCAAAGAGAAGTTTGCCCACTTGTATTTCCCTTGGGTGTAGGAAAACAGATGGTATTTTAATAAGGAAAAGGGTGTGGGAGAGTTAAGGTCGTACAATTGGTCGTACAATTATGGTTGGAGAAAGATTGAAACAAGGCATGGGAACACCTGCATGTAACAGCCTAACCAAATAGGTAACACCTGTAGGCTTGTAGGTATAATTGACAGTGGCATTTGGGACTAATGAGAAATTAGTTACAGGTAAAAACGATGGATTTCCAACATCATGAACAGTTTGGAGTATCTAGTGACAGATCCAGCAGTCAGAGAGGTTTCCCCTTTTGCAATAGATTGGGAAATGCAGGTAAGAGAATTGTCTTTTCAAGAAAGAAGGGGAGAAAAAGGTGTATACCTGTACAGGCCTGGTTCAGTCATCTTGGAAGAGCTGTCTCCTTCAGGTGTCATCTGCTTCAATTCCTGTAAATCTTTATTTTCAGGTCACCAGTTGGTGTACCGGTCCAGTCAGTGTTTGATGCTTTCTTGAGATGTGATGTGTTAAATCCTAGTCTATTTTTTTGAAGTTTGGCGACACAAGGGTTGGTTAACAGTGCCTGATAGAGGCCTTTCTAGTGGGGTTGAAAGGAGTCTTTCTAGAGATGTCTTTTCCAATAGATGAAATCTCCAGGCTGCAGTGTGTGGTGTTTGAGGCCTTCATCTCCCAAGAGTGCACTATGAAAAGATTGCTCTACTAAAGTATGGTTATTTTTGTGACACACATTTTAGGATACTAACTAGAATTATGACTGATAACATCATACCAGGACATATCAGAATTTTATACAATTTCTAGAACATTTATGTTAATAACATTCACCCATGCAATATAACTTAAAAAGGTTTATTATAGTTTATTTGACAATGCTTCCCATGTAATTTAACATACCAAATAAGCCTAATTAGTTTAATATCTCTTTGTAAAGAGAGAGAACAAATCTTTTGAGATGTTGTAGGAGCTCTGGAAATGCCCAGGGTTACTTTCAGGTCAAAAAGACATTATTTAGAATTTGATTTTTGGAAAGTTTGTCAAAATTATCAAAAGGTTTTTGACACTTGACTAAATGAAATCACAGATTATTATAAAGCAATACTTTATTATCTAAAAAGTTTACATAGTTCTGAGCAAAACTTAGTTCTTTTAAAATTGAGAAGACTCTGTTTTCCCAAGTAATCAAAGACCTGATTAAGATAACATGAAGCACAGGAAATAATTTTGATAAAACACAAAATCTTTGCTTTCTAAGCAGGTTACTTAAAAGATAAGAATAAACCTTTCACAGAATCTTATCAGGAGCAGATCAATAGTCCAAGCAAACTTTGTTCTTTTAGTAGATGAAAGAAAATTAAGTTCCAGTTTTACATAAGTACACTATTGATATTAAAGGTTATTTTTTTAAACCCTTAGGACAAATTTGTTCAATCTTATCCAGCTTGATCACATATAAAACTTCTTTTCCAAGATTCTCTTTCCACAAACCTCCTACAACTTTCTTAATATCCCTTCAGATTTTGTTCTGTGTTTTTTCCTCTTTCCCTTTCTGAAATAACAAGCCTCACTTTAGGACAAATTACTTTCTTTTCTCTCAACAAAAACACATCTCTCATACCTTCTTTTACCAAAAACACACATCCTAGTTTTCTTGCATATGGAGATGTTTCCCTTATTATTTCTAGTAGCTTTAATCATGTTGAAGCATTAAAATTTTTAACACTAAGTAACCTTAATTTCTAGTGAAAGTAAGAAAAAGAACTGAACTGTTAGACCAGCATTCTTTAGATTGGTCAGTTTATGAATACATTTCATAATTTCTAGAAACATATGCTTTCTCATAGTACAGTTTTTTAGCATGGTACAAAGAGTATTTACTAAGAGAACTAAATATCTTTAGTAACTCTATAAAAGAAAGCCCAAAGTGGATAAACCTGGGTTCAGTATTTAGTGTTTCAGTGTTTTATCTTATTTGGAAATGATTCAGGTATTCAATGAATTTAACTTAACTCATTATTTAACTGAACTTAGTGAAACTTTAAGGTTCCAGATTACCAAAAGATTTAGGGAAACTATTTTAAAAGTTTACCCAAAAACTTTTTATTCTGTGTACATCTATTTAATTTACTTGTTTGTAACAATCATATTTAGGTTAATTATGACAATCTGATCATACTAAGTTATTTTTCTTGAATAATATTTTTCTTGAATAATTTTCTGAATGATCGTTAAAGATCAATTCAGTACTTTGAGAACAGCTTCAGAGTCAGTGAGATGATTTCAAATACCCCTTCTAGCACAGGGAAATTTATTCTGAGGGGAGAAAAAGCATTGCCTCAAAATATTTTTCTGAAGAGACCAGATAATACAGCTATTATAAAAATATTTTGTTCATTGTGTAACATTTTCCATAACTGTTTTATTCCTTTTATATCCTCTATTTTCTCTTTTGTAGTAACACAGTTGTAATCGTTGAAAGGTTGTCTTTTGGACATACCGTTTGCCAATTTATTGGATGCAATTTAGCACAGTTTATTTGGCACCAATCCCGAAAGGAAAACAGCGTCTTTGGGGAATCCTGTATGATGTGTATTCCAGGAATGTGCTGTTGGGAAAAGTGGAGACAGCCAGCAATACTACAGCATCAGTGCCTATTGCTTTTATAGGACTCACCACATTGGATTCAACAAATCCAGTTTTTCTCTATTTTGTTTGTTTTTCTGGTCTCTGTCTAAGTTCCATGAGTGGTATCTATGATTTATTCATCCTGGCACCTAACACTATGCCTGGTACGTATAGTAGGTATGCACACATGTTGGTTGAACTGAATTGTGGAACCAAGTACATATTTTGTAGTTGCTGATTTAACTTATCAAAGAACCATTATATATGTTTTTCAGACAAGACTGGTCCATGCTCCAATCTTACCCATTATCATAGCTGGATTTTTTTGTTGTTTGTTTATAGAGTAAGATAGATACTTGAGGTCAAAGAAACAGGAATTAAGGTTACTTTCTAACTGTACCACCGAATTATATGTAACAGTTCTATTTTTTTAATATGCTCTAATCATTATTTGAAAACAGACATACTTTTGACATTCTTTTGTGCAGGGACTTGTTTGATGATTTATAAGCTTATAGAGAAAATAATTTCCTCCATTTCATGTACAGTCAGGGGCTTATAATTTAGGGTCTGTGGATGGATGGGTTTATTCTTCATGGTGCAAGGAAGGCACATGCCCAGATTATTTTTCATAAAAGGGGTTTGGGCAAGGATACAAGGAGATGTAACATGGTCTAGAATGGACAGTAGGTCTCAGAACAACAGCTCAGTATCATTCAGGATACTGCCTTCTCCTCAGTCAGTTAGCATCAATGCTTTCCCCAAAAGGGGAATCTCAGAGGTTAAGGGTACCACCATCCAGTCTGAAGCTCTGTTCTTGGGCATAATTTTACAAAACCAGATTCAAAGCAGTTGATCTTCCCTAACATTCTATCCATACACAATTACCTTTGGCTTGGTAACCCATCCTTGGTACAGTCACTTGGGCTACTCTAGTAGGGTTGGCTTTATCCACAGACCTGGCAGGACCATAGCAATTTTGAACAGATGGACCTGATTTGGAGGTTAGATTTCTGCAGAAGAGGGCAGCGGAAATTTGGGAACAGCTTACTCAAGTAATTATTCCAATTTTTACCCCCAGTGGAAACACTAAAAGTCTTACTGAAGTAGAAAGAATTTTACTTCAGGTATATAATCCCATATTCCTTACTACCTTCTTTTATTCACTTTGGGTAAAATGTTTTATGTGTGAAAGAAACATTAGATGGAAACTTCCTGTTAGATTGTAAGCTGCTATAAGACAGGAACCAGTTGGCCTGACAGGTTGCTTCAGATGCAAATGGTGTTAGATAGACAGACAGACAGACATGAAGGTATAGATATTGATACTTGTTTCTAACTAGAGAGTTGATGTAGGAAAGAATTTCCCTGACAACTCTGAAGGATTAATTTGTACTTAAGGAACTGCTTCAACTCCTCAAAGACTGTTTATTGTGTTCAACTCATGTTTTTGAGATTGCATTTGAAAATTGCTGGTAATTTTTAACATCATCAGGTTTTGTCTCAAGGAATGTAGAGTGGGAAATCATGCAATATTATGTTCAGTTATAGAGTGAACAGATGTTTGTTTTGATTGCCCACTTTACTATTCACTGTTTTAGGCACAAGGCATACAGTGGTAAATAAGACAGATTAGTCCCTGCTCTCAAAAAGTTTATAATCAGATGGGGAGAGACAGACTATAAGGAGATAAACAACTAAAGAAGATGATTTCAGATTGTGATTTTTAGAAATAAACAAGGTAATATAAATATGTAGATACATAAACAGGGTAATGTGGTAGAGAATGACTGAGGAAGGGCTGCTTCAGACTGGGTGGTCAGGGAGGACCTCTCTGAGGTGGGGTCATCTGAGCTGAGCCCTGACTCACAGGGAGGAGCCAGCCCTGCGTATACCAGGGAGAGAGCGCTGCAGGCAGAAAGAATAAATAGTGCAGGTGTGAAACAGGAGTGAGCCTCTTGTGTCCAAGGAGCCCAGGCAGGTCATGTGGCTGGCATGCAGCCGTGGGTGTACACTGCAGTTATGTTATCACATATAGGAAATTATGAAGTGGAAATACAGTATTTAAGATGTAAGAGTTGTATTTTGAAATGTCAAAAACAGAGCAGGCTCCAGAAGAGGAGGCCGAGGGATGTGGATTCTGCCAACTTCATTAATTTTTCTGGGTCTTTTTTTTTTTTTTTTGGTGGGAGGGGGGTGTTATTTCTTCAAACATTAAAATGCTACAGTGATTCTAAACCACTATGCATCTTCATACTCTGCAATCTCAAGACAGCAGGTGTAATAATAAATTGGAATTGTTCTAGTGTTTTCTTTCCTGAAGCGTGCCTCTATCCTGAAGTTATAATTAGGAGCCAAATGAAATGCTTCCAATTCAGATCAAGAACTGCTGCTTGCACTTTATTGTGATGTGAACATCTAAGGGAATATCTAACGTTTAAATCATTTTAAGGGTTAGAGATAATGGGGCTGAGTATCCAGCCTGCTGTACGAGTTCTGGGAAAACCCAGGAAATTGTGAATGTTAGCTTCAGTTCGTGGGGGCAGCGGGAGGGGGGAAGGTCATGATGAACAGAGGTTAGGAGAGATAAACAGTGCGGGATGCACATGCACTGAGAAAAGTTTGAGCAATTTTTTATACTTTTGTTCCTTTTGAAAATCCAGAAAAACAAAAGATGGTGTAGAAGATAAACATAGGTCCTCTCTCCCCGCAAAAGTAGGCCTAGGGCAGAAAAGCCAACCATCAGACCCTCGTTTCCTGTTGTCTTTCAGTATGCCCATGACGGGGCTGCCACACATTGAGTGCCCCATGGGTCCTTGTTGAATGTGAATTCTAGTTTGAATAGGAAAATGGACTCAACTGGGATTGAATACACAGCACTTCTTTTTTATCTTTCTTTTTCATGGATATCTAGTAGGCTTGCTCTGGACTCTCGTGACTTCTTTCAGACTAAGATTAATGACTTACCTACCCAATTATGTGCAGTAATACATAGAGATTTCTCAAGAATAACTTCCCCAGATGCATAATGTTCCAAGGAAGAGACTTTGATGTACTGATTATAGAGTTAAGCAGTAGTTGGTATCAGGCATTCATCTTTTTGCTTGCAGTATCTTCTTTTTTTCCTCCATGTTTTAATTTTGTTTACAACTTATTATACAATAGGAGTAATGCATGTACATAATTTAAAAGTTCAAACAGTACTTGAAAATATGAAATACATAATACCAGTCTTCTTTTCTCTATGGAGTCCCACTCAGTCCTTTTCCCAAACGTACTTCAACAGTCAAAAGCCAGATTCATTATCCACCCAAAGATCTGCTCTTGTATTCCGTATCTCACTTGAGGGACCAACCATTCATATCTAAAGCGACAAATGGTTACCAGTTTTACATGTATCATTCCAAAAAACAATTTAAGCATAATGCAAATGTAGCATATGTGTTTTTTACGAACAGAAATGGATACTGCTAAGCACACTGTTCTCTACTCAGCTGGTCTCACTTATCCTCATCCTTCCTAATGGCTACGTGGACTCCACGGTACAGATGCAGCATAAGTCATTCACCCAGGCCCCCACTGATGGATATTTAGGTTGTTTGCAGTCTCTGCTAACTTAAGCAGTGCTACAGTGAGCATCCTTCCTATTGCATGCTGATATACCTCTGCTAGGGCACCTGTGGTGTTCTTTTCTAGTGGTGGGATTGCTGAGTCAAATCATGCATGTATTTTAATTGGTGATATATTGCTAAATTTTCTTCCAAGAAAATTGCACTAGTTTACTCCCACTGACAGTAAAAGGTGCCTGCTTTCCACGCCTCGACAGCACTGGGTAATAGCAAACATTTTAATATTTGCCAGTCTGATATGTGATTAATAAAAAGTCTTATCGTTTGGAGTTACAATCCTTTAAGTTTAGAATATTTTCATATTGGTTTTGGGGGGTTTTTTGGTTCTTTTTTTAAAAACAGCTTTACTGAGATATAATTCAGCCATTTCAGGTATATAATTCAGTGGTTTTTAGTATATTCAGATAAGTGCAGCCATCACCACAGTTAATTTGAGAATATTTTTCATCACCTCTGAAAAGAAATTCTGTGCCCTCTAGCCATCATCTCCTTATCCCCCATCTCACCCCGACCCCCAGCCCCAAGCAATCACTAATCTACTTCCTCTATAGATTTCCTTATTCTGGACTTTCATATGAATGGAATCATTGTAGTATGTGGTCTTTTGTGATTGGCTTCTTTCACTTAACATAATGTGTTCGAGATACATCCAAGTTGTAGCCCTTTTATGGCTGAATAATATTCCACTGTATGGATATACCATATAATGTTTCTACATTCATCCATTGATGGACATTTAGGTTGTTTCCACCTTTGGACTACTATGAATAATGCTGCTGTAAACAGTTGTGTACACATTTTTGTGTGGATATATGTTCTTAGGAGCATAATTGCTGGGTCATGTGGTAACACCATGCACAATGAACTGCCAGGTTGTTTACCAAAATGGCTGTACCATTTTACATTCCCACTAGCAGTGTATCCTGATTCTGATTTCTCCACATCCTTTCCAGCACTTTTAAACTTTTGATTCTAGCCATCCTAGTGGGTATGAGATAGTATCTCATTGATTTGCACTTCTTTGTTGACTAATGATGTTGAGCATCTTTCATGTATTTATTGGTTATTTGCATATCTTGCTTTGAGAAATAGCTATTTAAGTATTTTTTAATTGAAGTATAGCTGATTTACAATATGTTAACTACTGTTTGTTAGTTTACTGTACAGCAAAGTGATTCAGTTATACATATATATATTATTTTTTTATATTCTTTTCCATTATGGTTTATCATAGGATAATGAATACAGTTCTCTGTGCTATAGAGTAGGACCTTGTTGTTTATCTGTTCTGTATATAAAAAGCTTACATCTGCTAACCCCAACCTCCCACTCCAAAATATTTAAGTATTTTGCCCATGTTTAAATCAGGTTATTTGTTTTTTTGTGTCTTTTTTTTTTCTTATTAGTTATCCATTTTATACATATTAATGTATGTATGTCAATCCCAATCTCCCAATTCATCCCACCACCACCCCCACCACTTTCCCCCCTTGGTGTCCATACATTTGTTCTCTACATCTGTGTCTCTGTTTCTGCCCTGCAAACCGGTTCATCTGTACTATTTTTCTAGGTTCCACATATATGCATTAATATACGATATTTGTTTTTCTCTTTCTGACTTACCTCACTCAGAATGACACTCTCTAGATGCATCCACGTCTCTACAAATGACCCAATTTCGTTCCTTTTTATAGCTGAGTAATATTCTATTGTATATATATACCATATCTTCTTTATCCATTCATCTGCTGATGGACATTTAGGTTGCTTCCATGTCCTGGCTATTGTAAATAGTGCGCAATGAACATAGGGGTGCATGTGTCTTTTTGAATTATGGTTTTCTCTGGGTATATGCCCAGTAGTGGGATCGCTGGGTCATATGGTAATTCTATTTTTAGTTTTTTAAGGAACCTCCATACTGTTCTCCATAGTGGCTGTATCAATTTACATTCCCACCAACAGTGCAAAAGGGTTCCCTTTTCTCCACACCCTTTCCAGCATTTGTTGTTTGTAGATTTTCTGATGATACCCATTCTAACTGGTGTGAGGTGATATCTCATTGTAGTTTTGATTTGCATTTCTCTAATAATTAGTGATGTTGAGAAGTTTTTCATGTGCTTCTTGGCCATCTGTATGTCTTCTTTGGAGAACTGTCTATTTAGGTCTTCTGCCCATTTTTTCATTGGTTTTTTTAAAATATTGAGCTACATGAACTGTTTATACATTTTGGAGATTAATCCTTTGTCCGTTGATTCGTTTGCAAATATTTTCTCCCATTCTGAGGGTTGTCTTTTCGTCCTGTTTATGGTTTCCTTTGCTGTGCAAAAGCTTTTAAGTTTCATTACATCCCGTTTGTTTATTTTTGTTTTTATTTTCTCTAGGAGATGGATCAAAAAAGATCTTGCTGTGATTTATGTCAAAGAGTGTTCTTCCTATGTTTTCCTCTAAGAGTTTTATAGTGTCTGGCCTTACATTTAGGTCTCTAATCCATTTTGAGTTTATTTTTGTATATGATGTTAGGGAGTGTTCTAATTTCATTCTTTTACATGTAGCTGTCCAGTTTTCCAGCAGCACTTATTGAAGAGACTGTCTTTTCTCCATTGTATATCCTTGCCTCCTTTGTCATAGACTAGTTGACCATAGGTGTGTGGGTTTATCTCTGGGCCTTCTGTCCTGTTCCATTGAGCTATATTTCTGTTTTTGTGCCAGTACCATATTGTCTTGATTACTGTAGCTTTGTAGTATAGTCTGAAGTCAGGGAGTCTGATTCCTCCAGCTCCCTTTTTTTCCCTCAAGACTGCTTGGGCTATTCGGGGTCTTTTGTGTCTCCAAACAAATTTTAAGATTTTTTGTTCTAGTTCCATGAAAAATGCCATTGGTGATTTGATAGGGATTGCATTGAATCTGTAGATTGCTTTGGGTAGTATAGTCATTTTCACAATATTGATTCTTCCAGTCCAAGAACATGGTATATCTCTCCATCTTTTTGTATCATCTTTAATTTCTTTCATCAGTGTCTTATAGTTTTCTGCATACAGGTCTTTTGTCTCGCTAGGTAGGTTTATTCCTAGGTATTTTATTCTTTTTGTTGCAATGGTAAATGGGAGTATTTCCTTAATTTCTCTTTCAGATTTTTCATCATTAGTGTATAAGAATGCAAGAGATTTCTGTACATTAATTTTGTATCCTGCAATTTTACCAAATTCATTGATTAGCTCTAGTAGTTTTCTGGTGACATCTTTAGGATTCTCTGTGTATAGTATCATGTCATCTACAAACAGTGACAGTTTTACTTCTTCTTTTCCAATTTCTATTCCTTTTATTTCTTTTTATTCTCTGATTGCCATGGCTGGGACTTCCAAAACTATGTTGAATAATAGTGATGAGAGTAGACATCCTTGTCCTGTTCCTGATCTTAGAGGAAATGCTTTCAGTTTTTCACCATTGAGAATGATGTTTGCTGTGGGTTTGTCGTATATGTCCTTTATTATGTTGAGGTAGGATCCCTCTATGCCAACTTTCTGGAGAGGATTTATCATAAGTGGGTGTTGAATTTTGTCGAAAGCTTTTCTGTATGTATTGAGATGACTATATGGTTTTTATTCTTCAGTTTGTTAATATGATGTATCACATTGATTGATTTGCATGTATTGAAGAATCCTTGCATCCCTGGGATAAATCCCACTTAATCATGGTGTATGATCCTTTTAATGTGTTGTTGGTTTCTAATTGCTAGTATTTTGTTGAGGATTTTTGCATCTATATTCATCAGTGATATTGGTCTGTAATTTTCTTTTTTTGTAGTATCTTTGTCTGGTTTTGGTATCAGGGTGATGGTGCCCTCATAGAATGAGTTTGGAAGTGTTCCTTCCTCTGCAATTTTTTGGAAGAGTTTGTGAAGAGTGGGTGTTAGCTCTTCTCTAAATGTTTGATAGAATTCACCTGTGAAGCCATCTGGTCCTGAACTTTGGTTTGTTGGAAGATTTTTAATCACAGTTTCTATTTCATTACTTGTGATTGGTCTGTATATATTTTCTGTTTCTTCCTGGTTTAGTCTTGGAAGGTTATACCTTTCTAAGAATTTGTCCGTTTCTTCCAGGTTGTCCATTTTATTGTCATAGAGTTGCTTGTAGTAGTCTCTTAGGATGCTTTGTATTTCTGCAATGTCTGTTATAACTTCTCCTTTTTCATTTCTAATTTTATTGCTTTGAGTCCTCTCCCTCTTTTTCTTGATGAATCTGGCTAATGGTTTATCTGTTTTGTTTATCTTCTCAAAGAACCAGCTTTTAGTTTTATTGATCTTTGCTATTGTTTTCTTTGTTTCTATTTCATTTATTTCTGCTCTGATCTTTAGATTTCTTTCCTTCTACTAACTTTAGGTTTTGTTTGTTCTTCTTTCTCTAGTTCCTTTAGGTGTAAGGTTAGATTGTTTATTTGAATTTTTTTTTTCTTGAGGTAGGCTTATATTGCTATAAACTTCCCTCTTAGAACTGCTTTTGCTGCATCCCACAGGTTTTGGATCATCATGTTTTCATTGTCATTTGCCTCTAGGTATTTTTTGATTTTCCCTTTGATTTCTTCAGTGATCTCTTGGTTAGTTAGTAACGTACTGTTTAGCCTCCATGTGTTTGTATTTGTTACAGATTTTTTCCTGTAATTCATATCTAGTGTCATAGTTGTTGTGGTCAGAAAAGATGCTTGATATGATTTCAATGTTCTTAAATTTACTGAGGCTTGATTTGTGACCCAAGATATGATCTATCCTGGAGAATGTTCCATGCGCACTTGAGAAGAAAGTGTAATCTGCTGTTTTTGGATGGAATGTCCTATAAATATCAATTAAATCTATCTGGTCTATTGTGTCATTTAAAGCTTCTGTTTCCTTATTAATTTTCTGTTTGGATGATCTGTCCATTGGTGTAAGTGAGGTGTTAAAGTCCCCCACTATTATTGTGTTACTGTCGTTTTCCTCTTTTATAGCTATTAGCATTTGCCTTATGTATTGAGGTGCTCCTGTGTTGGGTGCATATATATTTATAATTGTTATGTCTTCTTCTTGGATTGATCCCTTGATCATTATGTAGTGTTCTTGTCTCTTGTAACCTTCTTTATTTTAAAGTCTATTTTTTCTGGTATAAGTATTGCTACTCCAGCTTTCTTTTAATTTCCATTTGCATGGAATATCTTTTTCCATCCCCTCACTTTCAGTCTGTATGTGTCCCTAGGTCTAAAGTGGGTCTCTTGTAGACAGCATATATACGGGTCCTGTTTTTGTATCCATTCAGTGAGCCTCTGTCTTTTGGTTGGAGCATTTAATCCATTCACGTTTAAGGTAATTATATGTATGTTCCTATGACCATTTTCTTAATTGTTTTGGGTTTGTTTTTGTAGGTCCTTTTCTTCTCTTGTGTTTCCCACTTAGAGAAGTTCCTTTAGCATTTGTTGTAGAGCTGGTTTGGTGGTGCTGAATTCTCTTAGCTTTTGCTTGTCTGTAAAGCTTTTGATTTCTCTATCAAATCTGAATGAGAACCTTGCTGGGTAGAGTAATCTTGGTTGTAGGTTCTTCCCTTTCATCAGTTTAAGTATATCATGCCACTCCCTTCTGGCTTGTAGAGTTTCTGCTGAGAAATCACCTATTAATCTTATAGGAGTTCCCTTGTATGTTGTCATTTTTCCCTTGTTCCTTTCAGTTATTTTTCTGTGTCTTTAATTTTTGCCACTTTGATTACTATGTGTCTCGGCTTGTTTCTCCTTGCGTTTATCCTGTATGGGACTCTCTGCACTTCCTGGACTTGGGTGGCCATTTCCTTTCCCATTTTAGGGAAGTTTTCGACTATAATCTCTTCAAATATTTTCTCGAGTCCTTTCTCTCTCTCTTCTCCTTCTCGGACCCCAATGATGCGAATGGTGGTATGTTTAATGTTGTCCCAGAGGTCTCTTAGGCTATCTTCATTTCTTTTCATTCTTTTTTGCTTATTCTGTTCTGCGGTAGTGAATTCCACTATTCTGTCTTCCAGGTCACTTATCTGTTCTTCTGCCTCAGTTATTCTGCTATTGATTCCTTCTAGTGTATTTTTCATTTCAGTTATTGTGTTGTTCATCTCTGTTTGTTTGTTCTTTAATTCTTCTAGGTGTTTGTTAAACGTCTCTTGCATCTTCTCAATCTTTGCCTCCATTCTTTTTCTGAGGTCCTGGATCATCTTCACTATCATTATTCTGAATTCTTTTGCTGGAAGGTTGCCTATCTCCACTTCATTTAGTTGTTTTTCTGGGTTTTTATCTTGTTCCTTCATCTGGTACATAGCTCTCTGCCTTTTCATCTTGTCTATCTTTCTGTGAATGTGGTTTTTGTTTCACAGGCTGCAGGACTGTAGTTGTTCTTGCTTCTGCTATCTGCCCTCTGGTGGATGAGGCTATCTAAGAGGCTTCTGCCAGTTTCCTGTTGGAAGGGACTGGTGGTGGGTAGAGCTGGCTGTTGCTCTGGTGGGCAGAGCTCAGTAAAACTTTAATCAGATTGTCTGCTGATCGGTGGGGCTGGGTTCCATCCCTGTTGGTTGTTTGGCCTGAAGCGACCCAACACTGGAGCCTACCCAGGCTTTTTGTGGGGCTAATGGTGGATTCTAGGAGGGCTCACACCAAGGAGTACTTCCCAGAAGTTCTGCTGCCAGTGTCCTTGTCCTCACAGTGAGCCACAGCCACCCACAGCCTCTGCAGATCACCCTCCAACACTAGCAGGTAGGTCTGGTTCAGTCTCCTGTGGGGTCACTGCTCCTTCCCCTGGGTTCTGATGCACACACTACTTTGTGTGTGCCCTCCAAGAGTGGAGTCTCTATTTCCCCCAGTCCTGTCAAAGTCCTGCAATCAAATCTCACCAGGCTTCAAAGTTTGATTCTCTAAGAATTCCTCCTCCCATTGCTAGACCCTCAGGTTGGGAAGCCTGACATGTGGCTCAGGACGTTCACTCCAGTGGGTGGACTTCTGTGGTATAAGTGTTCTCCCATTTGTGAGTCACCCACCCAACAGTTATGGGAATTGATTTTATTGCAGTTGCGCCCCTCCTACCATCTCACTGTGGCTTCTCCTTTGTCTTTGGATGCGGGGTATCTTTTTTTGGTGAGTTCCAGTGTCTTCCTGTCAATGATTGTTCAGCAGTTAGTTGTGATTCCGGTGCTCTCACAAGAGGGAGTGGTTTGTGTCTTTTTATTAATTTTTTTCTGATTATAATATAGTATATAGTTCCTGTCGAAATTTTGGAAACTAAAGCAAGTATTTTTTAATCAAATTATTCCCACCAAGTGGTTTTAGGTTTTTTTTAAACTGAATATATAGGCACAGTTTCTTAAAACGGAAACTAATTCTCTTCTACAAAACATTTTATTATGGTTACAAATTACGACATGAAAACAACTAGTTGAAAAGTGACAATTTTATTCTACTACCTGACTGTTCAGTGAGAACTGGTTTGACAACTTTTTTCACTCTGCAATGAATTTGATTCACTAGTTTTAGTGTTTTTCACCCAGTGTGTTGTGTGCTCTGTTGTATTTTGGGGAAGATACAAAGAGAAAAATATTTGCTTTGCTGTTAAGTGAACTTGGGCAAGTTGCTTAACCCCTCTGTGCCTCAGTTCCTTTTGTAAAAACTAGAACTGGTAATATAGCTATCTCATGAGATAAATAACAAGTAAAGCACCTGGCTTTAAAATAGCACCTGGCACAAACTAAAAACTAAATAAATGTGTTCCTCTTTGCTCTCCAGCCACAGTGGTCCTTTTTTTTTTAATTGAAATATAATTAACTTAAAATAGTGTATAGTTTCAGGTGTATAGCACAGTAATGTGGTATTCTTAAACATTAAGAAATGTTTGCCACAATAAGTCTAGTTACCATCTGTCACTATACAAAGTCTCTATAATATTATTGATCATATTCCCTATACTGTACATTATCTTTTCATGACTTAGACTTATAAATAACTAGAAGTCTGTACCTCTTAATCACCCTATTTCGCTTGTTCCTCCACCCCTTTCCCTTTGGCAACCACCCGTTTATTCTCTGTACCTGTGAGAATGAGCCCTTTTTTTGATGCCTCCCATCTGTGCTCTCTTTGCCACAGAGCCTTTGCATATGCTGTTCTGGTTCCATAAAGAACTCTTCCCTCCCATCTTTGCCTTTGCCTGGTTAACACCCATTCAGCCTTCAGATCTCTGCTCCAGCTTCAGTCCTCAGGGAATAGACCTGTGGTTACAGGCCTTCAGAGGACCATATGTGTTTGTGTGACGCCTTAGCTAAGACTGCCTTCCCGACCAGAAAGTCATCTTCAGGGGCAATGCTGATTTCACTCAGCACCACATCGCCAGTGCTCAGCTCAGACCTGACACGTTTTTGTTGAAACAAAGGATAAATGAATGCTCTGGGAGGAGGAAACCCGTTTTTGCGCTTGCTGCCCCAGGCTTACCTGCAAGGTTATTTGGGAGCTCCTTGGTCAAAATAAATCACCACCTGCTCTCTGCCTGACGTTTAACCAGACCCAGGCTTTTCACTTTACAGTTAAGAAGAACAGGCTTGCATGTTAATGGGAGAGTTGTCAAAATTCTATTACTGTGTCCCTGGACAACTCTTTTCTTTCTTTTTGTTCCCATAAAGCCCCTCCAACCAGGCCCTGATGCAATGAGGGGTGTGGGGAAGGGGAGGGACAGGGCCATTCAGATCCAAGAGGACAGAGAGGACCTTGCCAGGCTCACCAGGGCTGTGCTGTGGTCAGTCTTCCTGCTGAGTAGGAGATGCCCAGGTTGTTCAGCCCTGGTGACCTTCTGGCAAGACATCTGTGCTCTGCACGACATAAGAGGGTCATAAAGGTGATTCAGGGAAGAGGTGTTGGGAGGCTTTACTGATGTTGAGGGAGGGGAAGGGGTTGTTGAAGTTCCTTAGGGAGTATGGATTTGATAATAATGCAGTGGGAAGCCATTGCAGGATTTTAAACAAATTAGTTCAAATGGATGATGGGCCGGGTTGCTAGTGGTGGAGATGAAGATAGATTCTGCTGATGGATTGGGTGTGGCAGGTAAGAGGAAGGGATGGCTGGTGGCTGGGTATTTGAGTTTGAGCGCAAATGTTTTATCGGCCCAGTCAAACCCAGACACCTGGCCACCATGTATCTGGGCGGTTATTACAGGGGAGAAGTTAAGAATGAGAACAGCTGAGGGATCATGGCAGGCTGGAGGGGAAGAGTGGGCAGTATCCAAAGAGGGAAAGCCTCATGATGAAAGACAGAGGAAAAGAGTAAGGACAAAGAATTGGGGGTTACATAAAGTGAAGAGTGAAGAGAATCCCACTTTATTATGCTTCCTTGCCTTTGAGAAAGATGGGAGGTAGGGGTTACAATGTGAAAATTAGGCAGTTTTAACTTCCTGCATGAGCCAGTTATTAGGGGTTTCTTGCAGGATAAATCTTAGAAACTGTCATTTAGTAGTTATATTGTCCCGTTTTATTTTTTTAAATTATCAAACCTTAGAACTGGAAGAAACCTTAGAGCAGTGTTTCTCAAATTTAGTAGCTCATTAGAATCACTTGGAACATTAAAAATTACTTGTCTGAGTCCCACTTAAAACCAGTTAATTCTGAGTGGGGAGGAAGATAGCATAAAAACATGCCCAGGTGGTTCTAATGTATAACTAAGGTTGAGGATCACTGACTTAGAGAGTGGCTGAAGGGGGCCACTCTCCCCAAGTAGCCTTTGGTGGGTCTGTGGAATGCACGGCTGCTTTTGCAATGAGGGTCAGCTTTCTAAAAATAAAATTTTTTTCCATAAAGAATTACAAAATCTTAATTGGTGGGGATATGCAGAAATATTAGGGTATTTCCCACCCCTCATCCCACATCCCACAAAGGCCTCCCAAAACAAGACATTGCAGTAATACAGTGGACTGATTTTTTGTTGTTGGGGGGAGCTGGTGGGACACAGAAAGGAACAGACTAGTAGCAGTTATGTTAGTAGTACCGTAACTTTGTTATTGTGATTAACATTGTTAAATTTAGTAAAAGCCCATTAGCTGTCACGAAAGATTGGGGACTCACTCTCCAAAAATATACAATTTCCTGGAGACAAGTGTCAGACCTGAAAGATTTATTTACATGAAAATCTATAGAGAATAGTTGAGAAGTACATTCATAAGACTTTTTGTTCTGCTTACATCATCTTAATACATGTATTCTAAGTTCTTGGATTATTTGTTAAAGCTTCCTAAGACATTGAAGAAAACTCTCATACCAAGTTCACTCATCCCTGTTAACTCTTTTTACATCACAATGTGACAAAAAAGAAAGAGGAAAAAAGCAAATAGCAGTAATTTTACAACTAATGAAATGTGAATCATTTATGCCTTTATCCAGAGAAAATTGGGTTAAAAAATTGTCTTGAGTCCTTCAGTAGCTTCTGTCATAAAGCTGTGCATATTGAGATTGTGTATTTCACATATAAAAAACAGTCATAATTGTTTTTTACAAGTCATAATACCAATATTACGTATAAAATTAATCATTTTTTACAGTTTTAATGAGGTATAATTGACATGCAGCACTGTATAAATTTAAGGTGTAAGCATAGTGATTTGACGTACATCTATTGTGAAATGATTACCACAGTAAGTTTAATTAACATCCGTCATCTCATATAGATACAAAACAGAAAAGGAAAAAATGTATTTTTCCCCTTGTGATCAGATCTTAAGATTTATTCTCTTAACAATTTTCATATGTACCATATAGCAGTGTTAACTGTAGTTATTGTGTTATGTAGTACATGCCTAGTACTTATTTATCTTATAACTGGAAATTCGTACCTTTGACCACCTTCGTCCAATTCCCCCTCCTCTTTCCATCCCACCCCCATAACCACAAGTCTGATCTCTTTCTCTATGAGTTTGGTGTTTACTTCTTGTTCATTTTATTGATAGATTCCACAATAAGTGAGATCATAAAGTGTTTGTCTTTCTCTGTCTGACTTGTTTCACTTAGCGTAATGCCTTCAAAGTCCACCCATGTTGTAGCAAATGGCAGGATTTCCTCCTTTTTATGGCTGAATAATATTCCGTGTGTGTGTGTGTATAAAATTATATCACTTCTTTATCCATTCATCTGTCCATGGACACTCAGGTTTTTCCATGTCTTGGCTATTGTAAATAATGCTGCTATGAACATGGGAGTGCACATATCTCTTACACATAATGTTTTCTTTTTCTTTGGATAAATACCCAGAAGTGGAATTGCTTGATCATGGTGACAGTGTTTTTAATTTTTTGAGGAACCTCCATGCTGTTTTCCAAAGTGGCTGTACCAATTTACAATTCCACCACCAAGTCCCTTTTCTCCATGTCATCACCAGCATTTATCTCTTGTCCTTTTGATCCTATCCATTCTTATAGGTATGAGGTCATGCTCATCAAGGTTTTGATTTGCATTTCCCTGATAATGGATGATATTGAGTATCTTTTCATATACCTGTTTGCCATTTTTATGTCTTCTTCGGAAAAATGTGTATTCAGATCCTTTGCTTATTTTTTAATTGGCTTAATTTGCTTTTTCTATTGTTGTATGCGTTCTTTATATATTTTGGATGTTAACCACCTATCACAGGTATGGTGTGCAAATATTTTTTCCCATTTTATAGGTGGTCTTCATTTTGTTGATCATTTCTTTCGCTGTGCAGAAGCTTTTTTAGTTTGATGTGGTTCCATTTGTTTATTTTTGGTTTTGTTGCTTGTGCTTTAAGTGTCATATCCAAAGAAATCATTTCCAAGACCCATATGTTTTCTTCTAAGAGTTTTATGGTCTCAGGTCTTACATTTAAGTCTTTAATCCATTTGAGTTAATTTATGTGAATGGTGTAAGATAAGGGTCTAATTTCAGTCTTTTACATGTGAATATCCATTTTTCCCTGCACCTTTTAGTGAAGAGACTGTCTTTTCTCCATTGAGTATTTTTGGCTTCCTTGTCAAATATTACTTGACCACATATGCCTGGGTTTATTTCTGGGCTCTCAGTTCTGCTCCATTTGTCTTTGTGTCTGTTTTTATGCTAGAACCATTCTGCTTTGATTACTACAGCTTTATAATATAGCTTAAAATTAGGAAGTATCATGCTTTCTGCTTTGTTCTTCTTTCTCAGGATTGCTCTGACTCTTCTTTGTGGTTCTATGTAAATTTTAGTATTGCTTTTCTACTACTGTAAAAAATTGGAATCTTGATAGAGATTGCATTGAATCTATAGATGGCTTTGGGTAGTATGGATATTTTAACAGTAATTCTTCCGATCCGTGAACACAGGATACCTTCCAATTATTTGTCATCCGATTTCTTTCATCAATATCTTACAGTTTTCATTGTGAGATCTTTCACTTCTTTGCTTAAATTTAGTCCTAAATATTTTATTGTTTTTGATGCTTTTGTAAATGGGACCATTTTCTTTTTTTTCAGATAATTCATTTTTAGTGTATAGAAATGCTACTGCTTTTTGTATATTAATTTTATATCCTGCAGCTTTACAGAATTCATTGATTAGATCTAACAGGTTTTTTTGGTGAGTCTTTAGGATTTTGTATATATAAAATCATATCATCTACAAATAGAGATAGTTTTACTAATTCTTTTCTAATTCTGATGCCTTTTATTTCCTTTTCTTGCCTGGTTGCTCTGGCTATGACTTCTAGTACTGTGTTGAATAGGAATAGTGAGAGTGGGTACTCATTTGTTGTTCCTCATTTTAGCAGAAAAGCTTCCAGCCTTTCACCATCGAGTATGATGTTAGTTGTGGGCTTGTCATATAAGGCCTTAATTACATTGAAGTATGTTCACTCTACCCAGTTTGTTGAGCATTTTTATTATAAATGATTGTTGAATTTTGTCAAATGCTTTTTGTGCATCTATTGAGATGATCATATTATTTTTAGCTTTCATTTTGTTCATGGGGTGTATCACATTCATTGATTTGTGGATATTGATCCATCCTTGCTTCCCTGGAATAAATCCTGCTTGTTCATACTGAATGATCATTTCAATATTGTGCTGAATTTGGTTTGCTACTATTTTATTAAGAATTTTTGCATCTACATTTATCAGGGATATTGGCCTGTAGTTTTCTTTTCTCATAGTGTCCTTTTCTGGCTTTGGTATTAGGATAATACTGTCCACATAAAATGAGTTTGGGAGTGTTGCTTCCTCTTTGGTTTTTCTGGAAGAGTTTGAAAAGGATTGGTATTAATTCTTCTTTAAATGTTTTGTAAAATTCACCAGTAAAGCCATCTGGTCCTGGTCTGTTCTGTGTTTGGAGAGTTTTGATTACTAATTCAACCTGCTTACTAGTAATTGATCTGTTCATATTTACTATTTCTTTTAGATTCAGTCTTGGTAGGCTGTATGTTTCTAAGATGTTTCCATTTCTTCTAGGTTGTCCAGTTTGTTGGTGTATAATTATTCATAGCAACCTCTGATGATCCTTTGTATTTCTGTGATATCTGTTGTAATATCTCCTTTTTCTTGTATAATATTGTTGATTTGAGTTCTCTCTTATTTTTTCTTCGGTTAGTCTAGCTAAAGTTTTGTCAAATTTTTTTTATCTTTTGAAAGAACCAACTTTTAGTTTTTTTAGTCTTTTCTATTGTTTTCCTGTTCTCTATGACATTTATTTCTGCTCTAATCTTTATTTTTTTCCTTGCTTTTGCTAGCTGTGGGTTTATTTTGTTCTTCTTTTACTAATTTCTTAAGGTGTAGTGTTAGGTGGCTTATTTGAGTTCTTTCTTGTTTCTTAACATAGGCGTTGGTTGCTATGAACTTCCCTCTGTTTTTGTTGAATCTCGTAAGTTTTGGTATATTGTGTTTCCATTTTCATTTGTCTCAAGATACTTTTTTTATTTCCTCTTTAATTTCTTTGATCCATTGGTTGTTCAGAATATTGTTTCATTTCCATGTGTTCATGAGTTTGCCATTTTTACTCTTGTTATTCATTTCTAGTTTCATAGCATTGTGATCAGAGAAGATACTTGGTATGATTTTAGTCTTCTTGAATTTGCTAAGACTTGTTTTATGGCCTAACATAGGGTCTGTCCTAGAAAATGTTCCATGTGCATTTGAGAATTCATTTTCTGCTGTTGTTGGATTGAATGTTTTATATATGTCTATTAGATCTGTTGGTATATAGTGTTGTTCAAATATGCTGTTTCCTTATTGATTCTGTCTGGATGAATTATCCATTATTTGAGTGACATATTAAAGTCCCCACCTATAATTATGTTGCTGTTCATTTCTTATTTTGGTCCTGTTAGTTTTTGCTTTATATATTTAGGTGCTTTGATGTTTGGTGCATAAATATTTACAATGTTATATCATCTGGATGGACTGGCTCCGTAATAATGGCATTCTTTGCCTCCTTTTACCATTTTTAATTAAAGTCTGTTTTGTCTGGTAAAGTATAGCTATCCCTGCTTTTTTTGTATACCATTTGCTTAAAATATTTTTTTCTACCCTTTCACTCTCAGTCTATGTGTGTTTTTAAGGCTAAAGTGAGTCTTTCATAGGCAGGATATCATGGATCTTGTTTTTGTAATCCATTCAGCCAGTTTGTGTCTTTTGAATGGACTATTTAATCCATTTATGTTTACAGTAATTATTGATAGGTAAAGACTTACTTTTGCCTTTTTTGTTCACTGTTTCCTGGATGTTTCGTAGATCCATTGTTCTTTGTTTTATATCCTGATTTCTTTTTTGTGCTATGATGTTTTTTGGTATCAGTATGTTTTGACTTCTTTATCATGTTTTTTTGTGTGTGTGTCATTACTGCAGGTTTTTTTCTTGTGGTTACCATGAGGCTAACATAAAATATCTTAAAATTATAACAACTTCAGTAGATTTCCTAAACTTTGCACTTTTATTTCTCCTCCCCTTCACATGTTAGGTTATTGCTGTTACAGTTTACATATGTTTCATACTGTATAACTAATAACAGAAGTTTTTAGCTATGATTATTTTTACTACATTTGTTTTTTAATTTTTAGAGTTCTGTGTGAATTATGCAACCCCATTACCATATTACAGAATCTTACTTTGACTGTATATTTACATTATCGAGTTTTACAGTAACTTCTTATATTTTTATGATGTTAATTAGTGTCCTTTTAATTCCACTCAAGGAACCCCCTTTAACATTTCTTATAAGGCAGGTCCAGTAGTGCTGAACTCCCACAGCTTTTGTTTTTTCAGGAAATTTTTATCTCTTCTTTATTTCTGAAGGACACCTTTGCCAGGTATAGAATTCTTGATTGACAGCTTTTTTCTTTCAAGATTTTGAATATATAATTCCATTCTCTCCTGACCTGGAATGTTTCTATATAGAAATCCACCAGTAGTCTTATGGGGTTTCACTGTATGTAAGTACTCTTTTCTCTTGTTATTTTCAAAAAAATCTTTGTCTTTGACTTTAGACAATTTAATTATAGTGTATCTCAGTGTAATTCTATTTGGGTTCAACCTATTTGGGGTCCTTTGGTCCTTGTGGATCTGGAAATCCATTTCTTTCCCCAAGTTTCACATGTTTTCAGCCATTATTGCTTTTGTTTTTCTTTTATTAAAGTATAGTTAATTTACAATGTTGTGTTAGTTTCAAGTGTACAGCAAAGTGATTCAGTTATACATATTTTTTTTTCTTTTTCAGATTCTTTTCCCTTATAGGTTATTAAAAGATACTGAGTATAGTTCCCTGTGCTATACAGTAGGTCCTTGTTGTTTACGTGTTTAATATATAGTAGTATGTATGTGCTAATCCCAAACTCCTGATTTATCTCTCCCCGCCTCACCATGCTCTCCCCTTTGGTAACCATAAGTTTGTTTTCTATGTCTGTGAATCTATTTCTGTTTTGTAAATAAGTTCATTGTATCATTTTTTTAGATTGCACATATAAGTGATATCATATATTTGTCTTTCTCTGTCTGACTTCACTTAGTATAATAACCTCTAGGTCCATCCATGTTGCTGCAAACGGCATAATTTCATTCTTTTTCATGGCCAAGTAATATTCCATTGTGTATACATACACACATCTTTATCTGTTCATCTATCGACAGACATTTAGGTTGTTTCTATGTCTTGTAAATAATGCTGCTGTGAACATTGCATTATTGCCTTAAATATACTTTCTGTTTTCTTCTGGAATTCCCATAATGCAGATATTGTTTGTTTTGATTATGTCCTATAAGTCCCATAGTCTTTCTTTCTTCACTCTTTTTTCTTCCTTCTGTTTGCTCCTCCGACTGGATAATTTCAAATGTTCTGTCTTATAGGTCACTGATTCTTCTGAATGGTCAAGTCTGCTTTTGAAGTTGTCTGTTGAATTCTTCAGTGCAGTCATCGTATTTTTTAGCTCTAGGATTTGTGGGGGGGGGGGGTATTGTTTATATTTCTTTGTTGAACTTTCTGTTTTGATCATGCATTGTTTTCCTAATTTCATGTAGTTGTCTGTGTGTTTCTGCAGTTCACTAAAATTCTTTAATTATTCTGAATTCTTTGACAATTCATAGATCTCCATTTCTTTAGGTTCAGTTTTTGGAGCTTTATTAGTTTCCTTTGGTTGTGTCACGCTCAACAAATTTTTCGTGATCCTTCATTCCTTATATCGGTATCTGCACATTTGAGTAAGTGGCCTCCGCTTCCAGTCTTTACAGGTCTGGTTTGTCAGAGACAGTTCTTTACCAGTCAGCTCAGTTTGGGTTTGTGCATATGTCTGCTGGTAACATCCTTGGGCAGGTGGGACTTGCTATCAGGGTCTATTTTGAGTGAGGCCACTGCCTGGGCTTTAAGGTCAGGGGTAAGGGGGTGGTACCACTAACCAAGAACAGGTAGATAGGATTGCTGACTTTGTCCCCTGCTCCACGATTGCCTGGATTCTCTGGCAGTCCTAGTAGACAGTCCAGACTGGGTACTACATTCAGAAGTAGATGGGGCTATGAGTTAGCTTCTCTCCCCTGATGTGGTAGCAAAATGGGTCCCAGGGCCTACACAGCTTGTTGTTTAGGAACCTGAATCAGGCAAGACTGTACACTGAATCCTCTGGCCAGATAGAGCAACTGGCTGTGCTCTTTATTCAGGTGTCACTGTAAGCAAATGACAAGTAACAGTAAGCAAGGCTGTTGGATGGGCCACACAGCTTCCCATGTGCTCTGGTGAGATGGGCTGAAGGCTGTATTCAGCAATAGTCAGGGCTACAAATTAGTTTTCCTACCCAGGCACAGTGTGGGAGAACCAGCTCCAAGGCTGGTAAGGCTGTTTGTGGTCTTGACTCAAGCCACCTGTTTCCCAAGCTCCCTGGCCAAACGGGGCCACTTGCTTTGCTCTGCAGACTACCAGCTCTGACTGCCAGCTCTGACTGCTCAGCTATTTCCAGGCGCTCTTGTCAGAGGCTCCTGGGTAGGGCTGGGAGCTTCACGCTTCAGTGGGCAGGACTATGACTCAGCTCTCTTGCCTGGGTATGGTGGGAGGGCAAGCACCTGCAGGTTTTCCCTGTCAGGCTTTCTGGTCTGGAGGGACCAGGAGCTACACTCAGCTGTAGACCCAGTATGATTCAGCCCCACTGCCTGGGAGCGGATGGAGACCAGGCTCCGGGGCCAGCAAATCTCTTCATCTGAGGCGTGCAGACCTGCACTCCACTGAGTTCCCTAGTCAGACTGCCCCTACTTGGTTCTGCAGATGAGCAGAGCCGCTAGTTGGGATTACTAGTTGGGTGCGCAGGCAGGGACTTGGTCTACCAAGATCCTAGTGCCGCTTATTGCAAGCCCCTTCCCCCTTCTTCATCACAATCAGGTGCTCAGTGGTCAAGCCCCACAGATTCTCCTGCAGTCCCCAGGGGACAAGACTGGGGTGGGGGCTCCCAAGAAGCTACCCACAAAATGTGGGAGCTGGATGTCCACCCTGGGCTCTCTTTACCCTTAAAGGAACTGTAGACGCATGGGAACCTCCTGGCATGGTGCTGTGCTGTCCAGGGGAGGGGCAGTACCCTTCTAATGCGGTCTGTCTTGGTCTCTGTGGTGCGGGGGGGTGCTTTAGCCTCACCCTCGTATTCTTGGATTCTCAGTGGTGTCTTGTCAGTGAATAGTCATTGTTAGTTCTTCTCGTGAAGGGGAGTGAAGTCAGGAATGTTCTATGTTGCCATCTTGGTGATGTCACTCTGAATAGTTTCTTAGTATATGCAAATATGCAGTCACTGCTGTTTGAATTGTTTTTTATCAACATGTACTACTTTTAGAATTTCAGGAAAAGGAAGAATATAAATACTTCTAAGTAAAGGGAGGGGTGAATTTTAAAATTTTCAAAATGTGGATCTTATTGATCCACTTCCTCTCATAGATAAGAAGCTGTCTTTTTACATCTAGTAAACAATTAATGTGTGGCTCCCAAGTCCCAGGAACACTGCTAGACTCAGGATACAACAGTGAAAGAAGGGAATCCTTGCTCTTGCCAAGATCATGCTCTGTGGTCATGAACGAGAGTGACCAGCACCATGTGATGTGTGTTCTCAAGACCCAGTGAGGAAACAAGAACAAGTCACCAGCTTTGCCAGACCCATAGGAGCTCACCAGGAGAAGAACAGGACACTCCAGATTGAGGCAACAGAAAGTCCAAGGGCAGAGGTGAAAAATGAAAGTCTCTGTGGAGTCTCCCTCCGAAGGAAAGTCAACTATCCAACTTCTCGGGGGTTTATCATGGAGAAACCATAGGATTTAGAAGATGTCAGCAGGAAACATCACTTGTCTTTCCCTTAGTTGTATGATTTTTTTTCTTTTGCTTATTTAACCTATTTGTTCTGGCAGCTATGCTAATGCTTAATTATATGTGAAAATTATAAACCAAAAAGTACTATATAGTTCTTCAGTGAACGCCTAAACTTACCAGAGAGGAGAAAGTGTTCAGTTTCTAATTTTTTCAATTGAGTTTAATTGTCCTAGGTATTAAATTTTCTTGTAAGAGTTGTTGTATAATCCAAGTTTTGCCATGACTTCTTTCTTTTTATTCACAAAGCTTCCGTTTCACAAAGTAGCCTTGAGATTCAGCAATCCGTAGTAATTCTGACACACCAAGGATAATACATGCTTAGTTGTATTGCATAGTTGTATTGATGAGACTTGGCATCACATGTACAATGTATGTGTTGCCATCTCTGTAAAGAGGTTAATCTCTCTTCATGTTAGGTTTGATTGAGAATGATTCTGTTTATAACTAGGCTCTAGATCACACTGACCCAGAATAAAATCTTTAGACTAAGTGCTTTATATGATGCTAAGTCCCTGTAAATTCGGTGAGTCTAGCTGCATCTGAAATCCATACTAGCTTACCAGTAAAAGGTGCTATGTATGAGATGTAAAACTTCTGCTTAGTTGAATGCTATGATTATAACAGTTTACAGTCAAGACTTATAGTCTAGTTGGCTTGGCATAAGTATAGTAGCATTATAGCACACAGACACAGGCATTCATGTTTTCATGTTTGTTAGCTTAGAGTCAAAGGTTCATAGAGGGGTGTCAAAGTCCATTTCAAACAGAAAAGTCTAATTTTAGAAGCTTGCAGTTTACACACCAGAGCTTGCCTTTCAATAAATAGCTTGTGTAATCTTCCTGCTGGCACAAGTTGAAAAGTACATTCTGTTGGAAAGGAAAAAGAAAAAAACTGAAGAGAAATGATAAACTTGTTTATGAAGAGAAAGAACAGGAAGAATAAAGTAGACATCGCCACAGATTTAGTTTTCATGTTGTTAAAAGTATTTGGTTGCAAGCAACAGAAACCAACTCTAGCTAACTTAGGCAAATAAGAAATTGTTGGACACAAATGGGGTCACTCACAAAATCAAAGAGAAAGAATTGAACAACTAGAGCTAGTCCTAGGGATTTCAAGAGCAGGAGTGAACAGAAAATATCTTTAGGGAGTTGCCATTAAAATGACTGTCAACTGTTTTCCATCCTAGTGTATGCTGCTCGAGTTTCAGATTCCTGGGAGAGTCTGATTGGCCTAATTTGAATCACTTGCCCACCCATTGACAGTCCCTCCAAACTACATGGAATGTGAGGGATGCGTCTCTAAGGAAGAGTGGAAACTGTTACAAAAAATGAGGATCAGGAGCTGGACAGGGAATAAACAGTAGATGTTCACTACATCACATAGCCACAATCAGTAGTAATGATTTTGCCCGACCAGAGTAAGTGGCCAATAGTTATTGGTATTTCTCTACAGAGACATCTCTTGTCAGCTTTGTATTCATATGTGAGCTGTGGGAAAAAAATTATGCCACTTTGGTGGAGCGGGACCATTTCCCATGAATTTCAGAGTATCATTTTCATTTAGCTTTGTAAATTGTCCAGATGACCAGGAATTTCTGATATGGAGTAAAAAGATTCTAGAACCACTTTTCTTGCTTGCTTTTCTTTTTTTTTTTCCAGCAAGTTCTTACACTAGAAGTATGTCTTGCCAGAAAGTTATCATGATAATTCTCAAAAGGTATATGTATATTCTTCTTTTGTACATCTCAACGTAGAGAAAATATTCTTTGTCTTCCTGAATGGACTGACAGATTGCTTACATTTAAAGTCTGTTTCCTTAGAACTTATACCCACCCTATTCCTTCTCTACCACTTCTACCCTTCCGCTTGTTCCTCATAGTTCTTGGGCATGTACTACTTCAGCAGGGACCTGGGGTGGCTTTCGTGAAACTAAATACAATCAAAAAGCCCAGGGAACAAGAATTAATTTAAATGTGTTAATTTAATTCAACCTTCTGCTGCAGCAGCCATTGAAGAGCAGTGGTCATTACTCTGTGCTACCCCATGGCCACGGACCTCAGCAAGGACCACAAGGTGGCCAAGCACACTCAGTTTGTGCTGGACTAATCCCAGAGGTATATGGTTTCGCTCTGTGTGAGTAGTGTACACATGGGACTGTCAAGGTTTCCAAGGAAAAGTGGGCCCTCAAGTTCATGAGGAAAAGGGTGGGGACACACATTCGTGCCTAGAGGAAGAGGGAGGAGTTGAGCAGCCTTAAGGAAAACAGCTGCCAAGAAGGACTGAGCCTCCTTCCCTGAGGTACATAATCCAACCTTTACAGGGAAAAAGCATATACTGTTTGGGACATTAAGCCAACTGAATACTAGTGTTTTTCAGCACACTAGCTAGATATAGAGGGTGGATAAGATACGTGTAGTGTGTTCCAACCACAGACTAAAGGTTGTGAAAAGAGAACTTGCAAGAAACCAAAACCCTGCAACTTAATTCTGCAACTTAAATTGTCCCACAGTAGACAGTAATACATTCACAATTAGAAAACTTCTGTTTGGCTTGGTGACATCCTGACTACTATAGAATAGCAAGTAACCGATGCATATGCCCAGACACAAAACTTTTTATCCACAGCTTGCTGTTCAGTTAATAAAAAGTTTTGTGAATGGGCATATACCTCAGTTATTTGCTATTCTATGGTAGTTGGGCTATCCCTAAACCAAATAGAAGTTTTCTAATTGTGAATGTATTAGCCAGCCATGTATTTTGATCAATAAGTGGGAAATGAAACAGCCTTTGTAAACATTAAGCCACATGCTCATTCAGTCTTTATCGTCATATCCTAGTAAGTAAATTTGCTCAGTGTTAAACAACAGCAACAAAAGGCATACCAATATCCTTGTATACCTTTGGGTGTAAACTTTTCTGGGGTTTTACATTATTATGAAGTCAAAGACAGATTTATAACTTCCTTGAGATAGCTAAAACTTACACAGCAACCTCTTTAAGTAGGGATAAATTATTATAAAGAAATTGATCCTGCATTATTTTCTGCTCAGGACAGGGTTTTGGTTAAATACATTTTTGTTCTGTTTTAAAATCTCATATACATGCTTTGTCCATCTACTAGTTAGCTGCAAAGCAGTTGACCTCAGGCAAAGTTAAGTCCCTTGGGAAGTCCAGTGCCTAGAGATTGGGAGACAATTTTGCTTGACATTGACACTATTTAATTAGAAGTAACTATAAGTGTTTAGGTAGATCAGTGGAAATTGATTATGGATGTTAGATAGTAGAAACTTATTTTACCTTGAGGAGAACCTAAATATTATCAATAATATCCATTAAAATATGAATAGGGGAAGAATGGAAAATAAGGCATAGAACTAATTCCAACCCACAGGGGTTTTATGAAGATTGACTGAGGTAAACTGAGGAGTGTTACAATACATAATAAATTCTCTTTGGCCATTATAGCTTTTTAAAATTGTTGGCTCTTATTTTTACCAATCTGAGTTTTCATTGGCCTTTGTTTTTCTTACACAGTTAGAGGGAAAGGAATTATGATATGACCTTAAAATCTCTGTGCCTCAGTTTTCTTCTAGTACTTCTTTATAGGGTTGTTGTGAGGATTAAGTGAGTTAATACATGTAAGGCTCTTAGAACAGTGCCTGGCACATAATAAACACTATGTATATGTTAACTATTATTATTGTTAAGAACGATCCAAATACAGTGCTCAAGAGTGGAGAAGTCAGAATTCTAATAGGTTGCTATAGTAACTTAGACTCAAAGCTATAAAAATTTAGCTGACCTTCCTATCAAAGTTCAATGTTAATTCTGCTACATAAGCCTCTGGTATTCTTTTGTTATATCCACTCAGCAAATGTTCATTCTGAACCTAATGTGTCGGGCAGTGTGCCAGGTTTTGTGAGAGCTATAGAGCCCAACTGGATATAGACACTGCCCTCATGATACTTAAATAAGAACAAAAATAGCTATAATAAAAAAATATGCTAAGCATAGTAGAAACGTGCACTCAGAAGAGGGAGAGATTTACTTTCAGTTAGGAAAACCTTGAAGGAAATAGCACTTGAACTAGGTCTGAGTGGATGTGACATTCAGAGATGGAGTGAGGAAGAAAGAGATTTGTCATTGGAGGACACGATGTGAGGAAAGGAGTGGGGAAAGGAATGGGTCTGTGCTGGAAAGGTGGTCCAGGCTGTCTTTAGTTGTACCTTCCCTGTTGTAAAATGAGGGTGGTGGTGCTAAAAATGGTAGATACTGTTTGAACATAATGCTGCTGCCAAGCATTTTGCAGGTATTTCACGCTTGTTACTGAATTCCACACGATAACCAGATGAGCTAAGTATTATTTTCCCTATTTTAGAGGTGAGGAAAAGTTGTATACTTAGAAAGTAACTGGGGCTTCCCTGGTGGCGCAGTGGTTGGGAGTCCGCCTGCCAATGCAGGGGACACGGGTTCGAGCCCTGGTCTGGGAGGATCCCACATGCCGCGGAGCAACTGGATCCGTGGGCCACAGTTGCTGAGCCTGCGCGTCTGGAGCCTGTGCTCCGCAACAAGAGAGGCCGCAATGGTGAGAGGCCCGCGCACCGCGATGAGGAGTGGCCCCCAATTGCCGCAGCTGGAGAAAGCCCTCGCACAGAAATGAAGACCCAACACAGCCAAAAATAAATAAATAAGTAAATAAATTAAAAAAAAAAAAAAAAAAGAAAGTAACTGCACAACCATTTAAGCACAGGAGTGGTTGATGGCAAAAGCCTGGGTTTCTTTCTAACATACCTGGCTGCCTCTTCAAAATCTCAAGCGATTGATTGACAGATAATTAAACACATATTCTACCATCTTGAGAATACTAATTGATACAAATTAGAATTTTCTTCATTACCACTTCTACAGTTTCAGCAAACAGATTTTCTGCCTCCAGCGTTTCCCAGAAACCCCTGATAAGGTTTGTCTTTCCCCAAGACTGTTTCTGAAAAGGTTGCTGGTGAGCATGCAGTCCGTGCAGAGTTGGATGGTCAGGAGGGAGCACCCGTTCTGGCTGTAGTGACTTGGGGTCCCACATCTACAAGCTTGACCCTCTCCCTTCTCAGTATCAGATAAATAGCATTATCTGTGTAATCAAGTTCGAACTCAGAATGGAATTCAGGGGCTCTGTGCCTTGGCTCCATTCACTTCCTGGCTTTGTTTCCAGATCTATAAAATGGCAGTAAAAATACTTTTATATGCCTCAAGGTTTATTGTGGGATAAGATAAAATTTGGTACATGGAATACTTCATAAACTATTCACTGCCTTATAAATATTGTTTTTGTAATCATAGTCTTGTGAAACAGTTACTTTCTCAGAGGATACATAGGGGTCTTTGTTCCTACACTTGAGTGGCTTCAGATGGCTTATTTTAGCTTCTCCTTTTTTGTAACAGACTCAACTGTCATGTCTTTGTATTGTCATTATGCTTCCCTCCAATAGCCCACTCCTCTCTCAATTTGCTTTTAATCAGCAGTCAACTAGGAAACCACATAATAGAACTTGCTGGCAGTACGTCTAAAATTAAAATAATTTTGTTCTTCTCTTTAACAAGGGGTGAGAGGAAATTTTTTTTTAATTTCAATTGGCTTAAAATTTCATATTAATTTTTTAAATCTTATAAGTTTTTAAGCATTTTTAGAAATTACTAATGCATGCACTTAATCTTTCAAACAATGCAAAAGCGTATAAAATTAAAAAGATCTGATCCCACCCTCCCTTTCCTTCTCAACAACTCCCTAGAAATAATCACTATTTACTGGTAAGAATATATGAGATAGGCACATAATGGTCTGCAACTTGCTTTTTTGACCAAACCGTTGAGCTTTTTGTGTCAGTACATTATTGGTTATTGCTACATAACAGAACCCCAGAACTTAGTGGTTTGACTATATTTATTACCTCAGTGTCTGTGAGTCAGGAGTTCAGTAGCGGCTTAGCTGGGCACTTAGCTGGAGGTAGATTTGAGGTTGCAGTACTGGAGGCTTGAGTGGGGCTGAAGGCTTTACTTCTAAGGTGAACAAACTCACAGACAGGCTGTTGGCAGGAGGCCTCAGTTCCTCTCTCTACAGGGTTGCTTGAGGATCTTCACAACATGGTAACAGGCTTCCCCAAGAATGAGCCATCTTAGAGATTCACTAGATCCTAGAGAGAGCCAAGTAGAAGCAATCCTTTTTCTGACCTAGCCTCCGAAGTTACATCATTTTGCCATATTCTTTGCTGGAAGCAAGTTTCTAAGTTAGGTCCACATACAAGGGAAGTGAAATTAGACTTCACCTTTTGAAGGGAGGCATATCAAAGAATTTGTGGATATGTTTTAAACCACCAGAGTATGTATAGCTCTCTCATTCATTTTCATGTTTGTGTTATGTTCCATAGTATGGAGGTACCATAATTTCCTTAACCATGCCCCCATTAGTAGATACTGTTACTCTTCTAAACAGTGCTTCAGTGAATACACACATATGCCTTTACCAACTTGAGCTAGAATTTAGCCAGATACCTAAAAGTAGTTGTTGGGTTCTGAAGGCAGGCCAAAGGGGATGGATCCCTTAAAACTAAAGAGCTGGAATGTATACAGACATGTTTTGCCTTTCAGCTGTGTTCTGGCTAGATGGTTCAGAAAGATATTGGAGTTAGTCATTTCATGTAATCAGACTCATACAAACAGAAAACATCTCAAAATATTCTCAGTATTAAAACAAAATTTAATACTATGAGAAATGCGTGAATTAGGGGTATAGATGTCAACATGAGTGAAATTTATTAATGTAATGTTGAGTACAAAAAACAAGAACAGAAAAATATATAGCATGATGCTAGTTATATAAAATTTAAATGTGGAAAACAGTATTTTGTTGCTTAGAAATAGTGTACAGTAAAAATATAAAGAAATCTGTGATAAATTCAGGGTAGTGGTTACTTGGAATGGACTGCAGTTGAGGAGGTGCACACTTTTAGGGGGTTTCTTAATTGGCAGTTTTATTTCTTTATCAGAATAATGAGGACACAGATGTTGGTATTATTCTTTGTACTTTTTTGGTACATCTACAGTTATCACAATGAAAATTATGAGAGGCTCTTGATTTTTAAATTCTGAGGTCTTATTTTAGCTTCAACTTTTGGTATTAAGTATATACATTTGTTTATTGATGGTGATTTTAGTGCAGTGAAGATAGTCAAAAATTAATTAATTTTTAGGTAAAGTTAATACCTAAAGTAAATACAGTAGGCTCTGGAATTCAGGTGGATTTTCATCAGGAGACAATGAGCAAATCAGTGAAAAGATTACCAGGCTTGGAGGAATCCAATGACCTGTGTTATGGTCTGTTCACCACCATGTCTCACAGCAATTTGGAGCATTTAGTTAACCTGAGTCACAGTTTTCTCATCTGTAAATTGCAGGGAGCAAACCCACTTCTCGGTGCTATTATACAGCTCACATGAAATTTTTTAAAAATTAAAAATATGAAAAGCACCTAGTCCAGTTACTGGCACAGCAGATGTTCATTATTTTCTTCCTACTCCCACAGATTACTGCCATCATGATTCTGGTACCATGTCTAGCATTTAAGCAAGTATGTATTTGTGGTAATTATGTAAAGTTTGCATTTTTCTTTTGTAATGTAAGAAAAAATGTTCAGTATTAAATATTAAGTTTTCTAATGCCTTTATACAATGAATTAAAATTATTTAATAGTGGATTCTAAACTGTACAGTTGTCATCTCTAGGGATTTCTTTTTGCTGACATTTGAGCAGACAGTTTTTTTGCTGACTGAATATCTCTTTGTTGTGTTGCTTTGAGCTCGTTAACGACCAAATTCTTATGTGGCAGCTGCACATTACACATGCTTATTCTCCATGTTCAGACCATAAATCTTCTGTGACTGAGTGACAACACCACCTGCATAGTCTTTTGATGTTGCAGATATAGCTCTAATAATGTTATTTCAAAATATTTCAGACCTGTTTTCTCATACATTTTAGCGCTACTGGGACAATGAAATGATATTTCAGGATATGAGAAGTTATTGTTTTTTGTGTATTTTACAATGGAGACCGACTGGTAGTATTTGCTATATGTAGGATTGTAGAACATGGAACAGCAAGAGTATGCGGTACATACCCAGCTGAGGTTTGTTAAATACTTAGAGTAACTCTGAGTATGTTTATGTTATCGTTTTTTCTCCCTAAAATCTATTTTCTAGCTTATTCTTATCTAACAACATGTTGAAGGTCAACATTGGGGCAATGACACAGTCACTCACCCATCCCAACCAAAGCTTTTTGTTTTGGTGGCACTACTTTTCGTGACTGGCAACCGAACACAGTGCTTGAGAGCAGAGGCTCAGTTCACGTCCTGGCTCCTCCCCTTACTAGTTTGTTCTCAAGTCACTGAACCTCTCTGTACTTCAGTTTCATCTATAAAATGGGGATGACCATAACATCTGCCTCTCGGGGTAATTATGAAAATTGCTAATATTTACAAAATATTAGAGCAGTGTCTGGCTCAGAATGAGGACTGTTTAAAGATTCATTAAATAAACACATTAAATAAATATAGCAGACAGAGCTGTAGAGCATAGAGCACACAGGATTGGGCTTAGCTCTGTGGGCTCATCCCAGATTGGATCTGTCCCCAAACAGTAAAAGACGCTGTCCTTTCAGTCAGATTAGTTATACAAGCTAATAAGGATAAGGAGGAGTATAAAGCATCAACAAATGATGCCTTCCCTTTGGCTTAACCAAACCAGAAGCCTAAGGGTTAAGGGAGCCTATGTCATTTTTTAGGGCAGAGGGCTGGTGGGACAAGGGTAGGGAGGGATCTAGAGGGACAAACAGAAAATATCCATCACAGTTTCTAAGACAAAGTGCATATTTATATATAGTGCACATATGATATGTAGATATGTGCATATCTCTATATAAATTTTCCATTATCTTCCAATATATTTTCTAAGTTTCTACAGAAAGAAATGTGATCTCGGCATGTAACTGGAATGAAAAAGTCTCACAGTCACTTAAAGTGTATTTCCAGCATTACTACTTCCTGGCTTAAACAAAGGAGGAACACAGTTCATTTTCCACTTAATTCAGAAAAGCCATTCCAAGCATGGTAGGAAATGTTCAAGAGCTGATAGATAGAATTGATACTACTACCTCCGAGGTAGAAATGCTGGCAAAACTATCCCCCAGTCTTTATGCCATATGCTTCTAATCTGCACCAATAATTTCTGTTCATAAATAGATATATTGAATTCTCTTTTTAGAGTAATAAATCTATGCCTAAATCAGTTATTTCATTTTTCTTCTACTAGAGCACCATTGAGCTCACTCTGGTGTTCATGTCTTCAATGGGAGGTAAAGCTGATATGGAATATTCTGAATAAGAAAAGTGGTTAAAAGAACACTTCAAAAGAAACCATTGTCTAACAGACTGGACACACATTGTCCTGGGGAGTTGAGGTAGCTGAGAGATGATGAATGAGCAGGCTTTAATTCTCTTGGTGATTTGTTGCTAGAGGACCATTTTAAATTTCTTCCCTGGAGCCTTGAGAAGGAAGCTCACTTGCCTCACAGCATTGGGTTAATTCTGTGTTCAGGTACACAAGAGACCTGATTAACCCTGGTTTGACAATTAGTTGTTGGTAGCTAATAAGTAATTATTCAGGACATGAGGAAACACATTTTTGTAACCTTCCCCGCTCCAAAAAAAATATATTCAATTCACATAGGAGAACTTCAGCCTGCCTATGGTTGGGAGCCAATTTTGTTTGCCTGATTTTTGAACCTTTGAATTTAATGAGGGGTTGCTGACACTTTCTCCCATTCAACAGGTAGGAATTTAGTTTTCCCAGATTTGCAAATCAGGATCAACTTCACCCAAAACACTGTGTGGGAGGTGGAATTCTAAGATGACCCCCCAGTGACCCTTTGTCTAATTCCCTCACCTGTGAATATGAGACATCATTCCTGTGATTATGTTATCTTACCTGGCAAAGGGGTTTTTGCAGATGTACTTAAGGTTAGTAATCAGTTGACCTTAAGATAAACTATTGAGTGGGCCTAGCATAATCATATGAGCCCTTTAAAAGCAAAGCGTTTTCTCTGGCTGGTGGCAGAAGTGGAAGTCGGAGAGATTTGAAGCGTGAGAAGGACATGCTGCTGTTGGCTTTGAAGACAGAGGGGCCACATGAATACAGGTGGCCTTTAAGAGCATGGAGTGGCCCCAGCTGATAGACAGTAAGAAAATGGGAACGTCATGCAAGGACCTGGATACTATCAGAAGCCTAAATGAGCTTGGAAGCAGGTTTTTTCCCAGAGCCTCCAGATAAGAGCCAAGCGTAGCCACACCTTGATTTCAGCCTTCATGAGACCCTGAGCAGAGACCCAGCTGAGCTGTCCATTTGTGCTTATGACCTCCACAACTGGAAGCTTATAAATGGTGTTTTAAGTGACTACATGTGTGGCCTAGAAGTATATTTTGCGACTAGTTTATCTTGAAAGAAATACCGGGGAGTTATACTGCTCTAAGCTGTAAGTGCTGTAGGTACTTTCCTGAGAAAAAAGTTGATGGCCAAGGTGAGTGTTTGCTTAGGATACAGTTATTTCAGTAATGGTGTGAAAAACCACACATTTTTCTGTTAGGGAAGAGTCTGCTGCTGGTATGTAATTTTTATGTGTTTGATTCTTACAGGAGCCTTTACAAACCATTAACATTTATTAAACAAACCCACAACCTGTGACAGAAATCAGTGAACTTTTTCTGTGAAGGGCCACATGGTAAATATTTGTGGCTTTGGAGGCCATATGGTCTCCATCGCAACTATAATCAATTCTGTCCTGGCACCACAGCAGACACACACAATATTTGAGTGAATGAGTGTAGCTGTGTGCCAGGAAAACTTTATTTATGGTCATAATTTAGCTTGTGTTATCAGTGTCTTATCTCTGGGGTTTTTTTTCTTTTTACTCATGGCAGGTAGGTTCTAGTTATTCCTCTAATTTATCACAACTGATTTCTGCACTCATTTGTAGCTTTTCCTGACTTGAATTTACAAGAAACCTCCCCCATCAAAAAAAAATCTCTTAACTGAATTATCTTATAATCTTGAGCATGTTTTTAAGTGACAAATTGGTGGGAGAAGGACTATGGAATCTGTTTTATTACATAAGCATAGTGTATAAAACTTAATTTTAGGGCTTCCCTGGTGGTGCAGTGGTTGAGAATCTGCCTGCCAATGCAGGGGACATGGGTTCGAGCCCTGGTCTGGGAAGATCCCACATGCCGCGGAGCAGCTGGGCCCGTGAGCCATAACTACTGAGCCTGTGCGTCTGGAGCCTGTGCTCTGCAACAAGAGAGGCCGCGATAGTGAGAGGCCCGCGCACCGCAATGAAGAGTGGCCCCCGCTCGCCGCAACTAGAGAAAGCCCTCACACAGAAACGAAGACCCAACACAGCCAAAAATAAATATAAAAATAAATAAATAAAGATTACTATTAAAAAAAAAATAGCTTTAAAAAAAAACTTAATTTTAAAAGAGGCAAAGGTCATTCCTTTTATTTATTGACGTATAATTGATGTGAAACTTTATATTAGTTTCAGGTATACAGCATAATGATTTGATAATTGTGTATACTGGCAAAATGATAAGCCTAGTTAACATCCAACACTACACATAGTTACAAAATTTTTCTTTCTTGTGATGAGAACTTTTAAGATTTATTCTGTTAGTAACTTTTCTTTTTTTTAAACGGGAGTCACTGAGCTTTATGGTTTCATTTGGCCCCAAAAATACACTTTTAGGGGGCCTCAAATTACTAGACATGTGAATTTGAACATTCCCCACTGCCAGGTCCCGTCCACCCTTCAGTTCCTCCCAGGAGCTCCAAAGCGAAAGTTGAGTCTGTCCCACTCGGGTCTTTCCACAGCGGCTCTGCTTCCTGGGGGCTGCTGTTGCGATATGAATGACAGTGATGTTCCAGCTCAGGGGCCTCTGCCACCTGCTGTCACATGATTGCACGGCACGAGTTTTGTTTCCAGGCCGTTTTATACAAGGCTTTAGACTGTATTCCCAGCACTTCGGATTTGGACACCAGGTCATCTAGCTTCTCGCCTCGCTCTAACAAAGACTCCACGATATTGTGCAGGATGATTTTGGTCTCATCTAGTTCAACCTGCACTTTAGTCATCGGGTCAGCTTCTCGGGGGTTCTGGTATCTACTGAGGTGACCGTCCAGGCCTGCGTACTGGATGGTATCGGGGGATCCAACTGGCCAGTCTGTCCTTTCGACCTGCTTGGAGAATTCGTCTAGTACCTTTTCCAGCAAGGTAAACGCTACCCGGGATGGGTATTCACTGTCAGCAATGACCACTCCCACCAGACTGTCGTTTCTCACTTAGACATGGCACAGATATTCTTGTTCTTTGACAGAAGCTCTGCTGCCTTTTGAGGAGTGCTCCACAATCAGTTGACTTGTGAAGGTCATGAATTCCTGAACGCTGGACCTCTGGAAGAAGCTGAAGGAGGACACGTCGTACGCGGCTTTGAGCAGCACCGCCTTGGCATCGCCTTTGTACGGGACCCTTAGGCTGTACAGCTTCATGGCGCCATGCCCTCGGGCCAGCTACCCGCCTGGCCGCGGGCCCAGCTCGCAGGGAGCAGCACGGCGCCGCCCCTCGAGACCGCCGCCAGCTGCTGATGGGTTGGCCGGTCTCTTAGTAACTTTTAAGTATGCAGTACAGTATTAACTATAGTCACCAGTCTGTACATTACATCCCCTGACTTATTTATTGTATAAAGTAACTTTTAAATATGTAGTACAGTATTAACTATAGTTGCCAATCTGTACATTACATCCCCTGACTTATTTATTGTATAACTGAAAGTTTGTACCTTTTGTCCTCTTCATCCTTTTCACCCACCACCCCCGCCCCGCCCTGCCCTGCCCCAGCTTCTCCACATTTGGCAATCGCCAATCTGTTCTCTGTATCTGTGAGCTCAGTTTTTTCTTTTGATTCCACATAAAAGTGACATCATACAGTATTTTTCTTCCTCTGACTTATTTCACTTAGCATAATGCACTCAAGGTCCATTCCTGTTGTCACAAATGGCAAGATTTTTTTTTAATGACTGAGCAGTATTCCACTGTGTGTGTGTGTGTGTCTGTGTGTCTCAGTGTCACATCTTCTTTATCCATTCACTCATCAAAGGCCACTTAGGTTCCATATCTTGGCTATTGTACATAATGCTGGACTGAACATGGCAGTGCATATATATATATCTTTTCAACTTAGTGTTTTCATTTGGGGGGGGGTGGAATTGCTGTATCATACAGTAGGTCTATCTTGAGGAACCTCCATACTGTTTTCCATAGTGGCTGCACCAATTTACATTCTCACCCAGAGAGCACAAGGGTTCCCTTCTGTTCATATCTTTCCCAAGACTTGTTATTTTTTGTCTTTTTGATAATAGCCATTCTAACAGGAGGTGTTATCTCATTGTGTCTCTGATTTGCATTTTCCTGATGATCAGTGATGTTGAACACTTTTCATATATCTGTTGTATGTCTTCTTTGGGAAAATGTCTATTCAGATTCTGTGCCTATTTTTTAAATGAAATTACTGGTTTTCCTGCTATTGAGTTATATGACTTCTTTATATAATTTGGATACTAACTGCTTAACAGATATATGATTTGCAGATATTTTCTCCCATTCAATAGGTTGCCTTTTCATTTTGTTGATGGTTTCGTTTGCTGTGCAGAAGCATCTTTGTTTGATGTAGTCCCACTTGTTTATTTTTGCTTTTGTTGTCTCTGCTTTTGGTGTCAATCCCAAAAATCATAGCCAAGACTTATATCAAGGACTTTACCACCTATTTTTTTTAGATGTTTTATGGTTTCAGGCCTTACATTAGGTACTATTAAGTCTTTACCCCATTTTGAATTAATGCTTTGTGTGTGGTGTAAGATAGCAGTTCAGTTTTATTCTGTTGTATATGGCTGTCCAGTTTTCCCATCTCCATTTATTGAAGATATTGTTCTTTCCCCCATTGTATGTTCTTGGCTTCTTTGTCATAAATTAATTGACCATACATGTGTGGTTTCTGGGCTCTGTGTTCTGTTCTGTTGATATATATGTCTGTTTTTATGCCAATACCATACTGTTTTGATTACTATAGCTTTGTAATTATAGTTTAAATTTAGAAAGTGTGATGCCTCCAGCTTTGTTTTTATTTCTCAAGATTGCTTTGGCTACTTAGGGACTTTTGTGATTCCATACAAATTTTAGGATCATTTGTTCAATTTCTGTGAAAAATACCATTGGAATTTTTATAGAGATTGCATGGACTCGGTAGATTGCTTTGGATGGTGTGGATATTTTAACAATGTTCTTCTAATTCATGATCAAAGAATATTTTTCCATTTATTTGTGTCTTCTTTAATTCCTTACATCAATGTCTTATAGTTTTCAGTGTACAGGTCCATTACCTACTCGGTTAAATTTTTTCCTAGGTATTTTATTCTCTTTCATGCAATTGTAAATGGGATTGGTTTCTTAATTTCTCTTTGTGATAGTTTGTTATTAGTGTATAGAAATGCAGTAGATTTTTGTATGTTGATTTTGTATCCTGAAACTTTATTGAATTTGTTTATTAGTTCTAACAGTTTCTTTGTGGAGTCTTTAGGGTTTTCTATTTATAACACCATGTTATTTGCAAATACTGACAATTTTACTTCTTTTTTTCTAATTTGGATGCCTTTTATTTCTTTTTCTTGCCTAATTGCTCTGGCTAGGACTTCCAGTACTGTGTTGAATAAAAGTGGTGAGAATGGGCATCCTTGTCTTGTTCCTGATTTTACAGGAAAAGCTTTCAGCTTTTCACTGTTGAGTATGATGTTACCTGTGGGCTTGTCATATATGGCCTCTATTATGTTGAGGTACATTCCTTCTATACCCACTTTGCAGAGAATTTTTATCATAAATGTTGAATTTTCTTAAATGCTTCTTCTGCATCTAATGAGATAATCATGGTTTTTATCCTTCATTTTGTTAACATGGTATATAACATTGATTTGCAGATGTTGAACCATCCTTGCCTCACTGGAATAAATCCCACTGAATTATGGTGTATGATTCTTTTCATGTATTGATGAATCTAGTTTGCTAATATTTTGTTAAGGATTTTTGCATCCGTATTCATCAGGGGTATTGGCCTGTAATTTTCTTTTGTTGTGGCATCCTTGTCTGATTTTGGTATCAAGGTAATGCTGACCACTTAAAATTAGTTTTGAAGTCTTATCTCTTCTGCTTTTTTGGAAGAGTTTTAGAAGGATTGGTATTAATTCTTGAATATTTGGCAGAATTCACCAGTGAAGCTGTCCTGTCCTGGACTTTTGTTTGCTAGGAGGTTTTTGTTTTGTTTTGTTTTTTGTTTTTTTAGTTACTTTTTTTTTTAATTTTGTATTTTGTTTTATTTATTTTTTTATACAGCAGGTTCTTATTACTCATCAGTTTTATACGCATCAGTGTATACATGTCAATCCCAATCGCCCAATTCAGCACACCACCATCCCCAGCCCCCCGTGGCTTTCCCCCCTTGGTGTCCATACATTTATTCTCTACATCTGTGTCTCAACTTCTGCCCTGCAAACCGGTTCATCTGTACCATTTTTCTAGGTTTCACATACATGCGTTAACATACGATATTTGTTTTTCTCTTTCTGACTTTCTTCACTCTGTATGACAGTCTCTAGATCCATCCACTTCTCAACAAAGGACTCAATTTCGTCCCTTTCTATGGCTGAGTAATATTCCATTGTATATATGTACCACATCTTCTTTATCCATTCGTCTGTTGATGGGCATTTAGGTTGCTTTCATGTCCTGGCTATTGTAAATAGTGCTGCAATGAACGTTGGGGTTGCATGTGTCTTTTTCAATTATGGTTTTCTCTGGGTATATGCCCAGTAGTGGAATTGCTGGATCATATGGTAATTCTATTTTTAGTTTTTTTAAGGAACCTCCATATTGCTCTCCATAGTGGCTGTATCAATTTACATTCCCACCAGCAGTGCAAGAGGGTTCCCTTTTCTCCACACCCTCTCCAGCATTTGTTGTTTGTAGATTTTCTGATGATGCCCATTCTACCTGGTGTGAGGTGATACCTAATTGTAGTTTTGATTTGCATTTCTCTAATAATTAGTGATGTTGAGCATCTTTTCATGTGCTTCATGGCCGTCTGTATGTCTTCTTTGGAGAAATGTCTATTTACGTCTTCTGCCCATTTTTGGATTGGGTTGTTTGTTTCTTTAATATTGAGCTGCATGAGCTGTTTATATATTTTGGAGATTAATCCTTTCTCCGTTGATTAGTTTGCAAATCTTTTCTCCCATTCTGAGGGTTGTCTTTTCGTCTTGTTTATGGTTTCCTTTGCTGTGCAAAAGCTTTGAAGTTTCATTAGGTCCCATTTGTTTATTTTTGTCTTTATTTCCATTACTCTAGGAGGTGGATCAAAAAAGATCTTACTGTGATTTATGTCAAAGAGTGTTCTTCCTATGTTTTCCTCTAAGAGTTTTATAGTGTCCGGTCATACATTTAGGTCTCGAATCCATTTTGAGTTTATTTTTGTGTATGGTGTTAGGGAGTGTTCTAATTTCATTCTTTTACCATGTAGCTGTCCAGTTTTCCCAGCACCACTTACTGAAGAGACTGTCTTTTCTCCATTGTATATCCTTGCCTCCTTTGTCATAGATTATTTGACCATAGGTGTGTGGGTTTATCTCTGGGCTTTCTATCTTGTTCCACTGATCTATGTTTCTGTTTTTGTGCCAGTACCCTGTTGTCTTGATTACTGTAGCTTTGTAGTATAGTCTGAAGTCAGGGAGTCTGATTCCTCCAGCTCGGTTTTTTTCCCTCAAGACTGCTTTGGCTATTCGGGGTCTTTTGTGTCTCCATACAAATTTTAAGAATTTTTCTTCTAGTTCCGTAAAAAATGCCATTGGTAATTTGATAGGGATTGCATTGAATCTGTAGATTGCTTTGGGTAGTATAGTCATTTTCACAATATTGATTCTTCCATTCCAAGAACATGGTATATATCTCTCTATCTGTTGGTATCATCTTTAATTTCTTTCATCAATGTTTTATAGTTTTCTGCATACAGGTCTTTTCTCTCCCTAGGTAGGTTTATTCCTAGGTATTTTATTCTTTTTGTTGCAATGGTAAATGGGAGTGTTTCCTTAATTTCTCTTTCAGATTTTTCATCATTAGTGTATGGGAATGCAAGAGATTTCTTGGCATTAATTTTATATCCTGCAGCTTTACCAAATTCATAGATTAGCTCTAGTAGTTTTCTGGTGGCATTTTCAGGATTCTCTATGTATAGTATCATGTCATCTGCAAACAGTGACAGTTTTACTTCTTCTTTTCCAATTTGGATTCCTTTTATTTCTTTTTCTTCTCTGATTGCTGTGGCTAGAACTTCCAAAACTATGTTTAATAATAGTGGTGAGAGTGGACATCCTTGTCTCGTTCCTGATCTTAGAGGAAATGCTTTCAGTTTTTCACCATTGAGAATGATGTTTGCTGTGGGTTTGTCATATATGGCCTTTATTATGTTGAGGTAGCTTCCCTCTATGCCCACTTTCTGGAGAGTTTTTATCATAAATAGATATTGAATTTTGTCAAAACCTTTTTCTACATCTATTGAGATGATCATATGGTTTTTATTCTTCAGTTTGTTAATATGTTGTATCACATTGATTGATTTGCGTATATTGAAGAATCCTTGCATCCCTGGGATAAATCCCGCTTGACCATGGTGTATGATCCTTTTAATGTGTTGTTGGATTCTGTTTGCTAGTATTTTGTTGAGGATTTTTGCATTTATATTCATTGGTGATATTGGTTGCTAATTTTATTTTTTTGTAGGATCTTTGTATGGTTTTCATATCAGGGTGATGATGACCTTGTAGAATGAGTTTAGGAGTGTTTCTTCCTCTGCAGTTTTTTGGAAGAATTTGAGAAAGATGGGTGTTAACTCCTTTCTAAATGTTTGATAGAATTCACCTGTAAAGCCATCTGGTCCTGGACTTTTGTTTGTTGGAAGATTTTTAATTACAGTTTCAATTTCATTACTTGTGATTAGTCTTTTCATATTTTCTATTTCTTCGTGGTTCAGTCTTGGAAGGTTATACCTTTCTAAGAATTTGTCCATTTCTTCCAGGTTGTCCATTTTATTGGCCTAGAGTTACTTGTAGTAGTCTCTTAGGATGCTTTGTATTTCTGCAGTGTCTGTTGTAACTTCTCCTTTTTCATATCTAATTTCATTGATTTGAGTCCTCTCCCTCTTTTTCTTAATGAGTCTGGCTAATGGTTTATCAATTTTGTTTATCTTCTCAAAGAACCAGCTTTTAGTTTTATTGATCTTTGCTATTGTTTTCTTTGTTTCTATTTCATTTATTTCTGCTCTGATCTTTATGATTTCTTTCCTTCTGCTAACTTTGGGTTTTGTTCTTCTTTCTCTGGTTCCTTTAAGGTTAGATTGTTTATTTGAGATTTTTCTTGTTTCTTGAGGTAGGCTTATACAGCTATAAACTTCTCTCTTAGAACTGCTTTTCCTGCATCCCATAGGTTTTGCATCATCGTGTTTTCATTGTCGTTTGTCTCTAGGTATTTTTTGATTTCTTCTTTGATTTCTTCAGTGATCTCTTGGTTATTTAGTAACGTATTGTTTAGCCTCCATATGTTTGTGTTTTCTATGTTTTTTTCCCTGTAATTCATTTCTAATCTCACAGCATTGTGGTCAGAAAAGATGCTTGATATGATTTCAATTTTCTTAAATTTACTGAGGCTTGATTTGTGACCCAAGATGTGATCTCTCCTGGAGAATGTTCCGTGTGCACTTGAGAAGAAAGTGTAATCTGCTCTTTTTGGATGGAATGTCCTATAAATATCAATTAAATCTATCTGGTCTGTTGTGTCATTTAAAGCTTGTGTTTCCTTATTTATTTTCATTTTGGATGATCTGTCCATTGGTGTAAGTGAGGTGTTAAAGTCCCCCACTATTATTGTGTTACTGTCGATTTCCTCTTTTATAGCTGTTAGCATTTGCCTTATGTATTGAGGTGCTCCTATGTTGGGTGCATATATATTTATAATTTTTATATCTTCTTCTTGGATTGATCCCTTGATCATTATGTAGTGTCCTTCCTTGTCTCTTGTAACCTTCTTTATTTTAAAGTCTATTTTATCTGATATGAGTATTGCTACTCCAGCTCTCTTTTGATTTCCATTTACATGGAATATCTTTTTCCATCCCCTCACTTTCAGTCTGTATGTGTCCCTAGGTCTGAAGTGGGTCTCTTGTAGACAGCATATATATGGGTCTTATTTTTGCATCCATTCAGCAAGCCTGTGTCTTTTGGTTGGAGCATTTAATCCATTCACGTTTAAGGTAATTATCGATATGTATGTTCCTATGACCATTTTCTTAATTGTTTTGGGTTTGTTTTTGTAGGTTCTTTTCTTCTCTTGTGTTTCCCACTTAGAGAAGTTACTTTAGCATTTGTTTAGAGCTGGTTTGGTGGTGCTGAATTCTTTTTGCTTTTGCTTGTCTGTAAAGCTTTTGATTTCTCCTTCGAATCTGAATGAGATCCTTGCCGGGTAGAGTAATCTTGGTTGTAGGTTCTTCCCTTTCATCACTTTAAGTATATCATGCCACTCCCTTCTGGCTTGTAGCGTTTCTGCTGAGAAATCAGCTGTTAACCTTATGGGAGTTCCCTTGTATGTTATTTGTCATTTTTCCCTTGCTGCTTTCAATAATTTTTCTTTGTCTTTAATTTTTGCCAATTTGATTACTATGTGTCTCGTTGTGTTTCTCCTTGGATTTATCCTGTATGGGACTTGCTGCACTTCCTTGACTTGGGTGGCTATTTCCTTTCCCATGTTAGGGAAGTTTTCGACTATAATCTCTTCAAATATTTTCTCTGGTCCTTTCTCTCTCTCTTCTCCTTCTGAGACCCCTATAATGCGAATGTTCTTGCGTTTACTGTTGTCCCAGAGGTCCCTTAGGCTGTCTTCATTTCTTTTCATTCTTTTTTCTTTATTCTGTTCTGCAGCAGTGAATTCCACCATTCTTTCTTCCAGGTCACTTATCCATTCTTCTGCCTCAGTTATTCTGCTATTGATTCCTTCTAATGTAGTTTTCTTTTCAGGTATTGTACTGTTTATCTCTGTTTGTTTGTTCTTTATTCTTCTCAGTATTGGTTAAACATTTCTTGCATCTTCTTGATCTTTGCCTCCATTCTTTTTCCGAGGTCCTGGATCATCTTCACTATCATTATTCTGAATTCTTTTTCTGGAAGGTTGCCTATCTCCACTTCATTTAGTTGTTTTTCTTGGGTTTTATCTTGTTTCTTCATCTGGTACATAACACTCTGCTTTTTCATCTTGTCTGTCTTTCTGTGAATGTGGTTTTTGTTCCACAGGCTGCAGGATTGTAGTTCTTCTTGCTTCTGCTGTCTGCCCTCTGGTGGATGAGGCTATCTGTAGGAGGTTTTGATTACTGATTGAACCTCCTTATTGGTCTGTTCAGATTTTCTATTTCTTCATGATTCAGTCTTGGAAGGTTTTATGTTTCTAAGAATTTATCTGTTTCCCCTAGGTTGTCCAATTTGTTTGCATATAATTGTTCCTAGTAGTCTCTGAAAATTCTTTGCATTTCTGTGGTATCTATTGTGATGTCACCTCTTTCAATTCTGACTTTAGCTGAAAGTTTGTCCATTTTTTGTTTATCTTCTCAACGAGGTGGCTCTTGATTTCATTGATCTTTTCTATTGTCGTTTTAGTCTCTATTTCATTTTTCTACTCTGATCTTTGTTATTTTAATTCTTCTACTAACTTTGAGTTTCGTTTGTTTTTTTTTTTTTCTAGTTTCTTTAGTGTAAGGTTAGATTGTTTATGTGAGATTTTTCTTGTTTCCTGACGTCGGCATTTATAGCTGTGCACTTCCCTGTTAGAATTACTTTTGCTGCATCTCATAAGTTTTGGTATGCTGTATTTACATTTTCATTAGTCTTAAGGTATTTTTTGTTTCCTCTTTGATTTCTTCTTTGACCCATTGGTTGTTCAGTAACATGTTGTTTAATTTCCACATATTTGTGCATTTTCCAGTTTTCTTCTTGTAATTGAATTCTAGTTTCCTACCATTGTGGCTGGAAAAGATGCTTGATATTATTTTAGTCTTCTTAACTTTGTTAAGACTTGTTTTCTGGCCTAATATGTGATCTATCCTGGAGAATATTCCATGTGCACTTGAGAAGATTGTGCATTCTGTTGCTTCTTGGTTGAAATGTTCTGTATATATCTGTTAAGTCTCTATGTTCTAACATGTCATTTAAGGCCAATGTTTCCTTATTGATTTTCTGTCTGGATGATCTATCCATTGATGTAAGTGGGGTATTAAAGTCCCTCATTGTTATTGTATTGCTGTCTTTTTCTCCCTGTAGGTCTGTTAATCTTTGCTTTATATATTTAGGTGCTCCTATGTTGGGTGCATAAATATTTACAAATATTTTCTTATTTGTTCGACACCTTTATGTGATGCCCTTCTTTGTCTCTTATTAATTCCTTTATTTTAAAGTTTATTTTGTCTGATGTAAGTATAGCTACCCCAGCTTTCTTTGTTTCCGTTTGCAGGGAATATATTTCTCTATCCCCTCTCTTTCGGTCTCTGTGTCCTTGTATCTGAAGTGAGTCTCCTGTAGGCAACATATAGATGGGTGGGTTTTTTTAATCCACTCTGTATCTTTCAATGGGAAAATTTAGCCCATTGACATTTAAAGTAATTGTTGATAGGTATGGACTTACTTCCATTTTGTTAATTGTTTTCTGGCTGTTTTGCAGGTCCTGTATTCCTTTCTTCTTCTCTTGTTCTCTTCTTTTGTGGTTTGATGACATACTTTAGTGGTATGCTTAGATTCCTTTATGTTTTGTGTATCTACTATAGGTGTTTTTCTTTGTGGTTACCATGAAGCTTACATATAAGAAATTATTTATAACAGTCTGTGTTAAGCTGGTAACAATTTAAATTTAAATAGATTCTAAAGCACTACAGTTTTTCTCTCCCCACCCCCACGTTTTATGTTTTTGATGTCACATTTACATCTTTTTATCTTGTTATTCTTCAACTAATTATTATAATTATAGTTATTTTTATTAGTTTTGTGTTTTAATCTCCATACTAGCTCTATAAGTGATTAATCTACCACCTTTACGTTAGATTATTCTGAATTTTACCTTTACTAGTGATATTTATTCTTTAATATGTTCTCTGTTACTGATTAGCACTTTCTTGTTTCAGCTTAAAGAAGTCCCTTTAACATTTCTTATAATGCCAGTTTAGTGGTGAACTCCTTTAGCTTTTGCTTTTCTGGAAAAACTCTTTATCTCTCCTTCAATTCTGAATGCTAACTTTGCCAGATTGAGTATTCTTGGTTGACAGTTTTTCCTCTAAGCACTTTGAATATATTGTGCCACTCCCTTCTGGCCTGCAAAGTTTCTGCTGAAAAATCTGTTAGTTTTATGAGGATTCCCTTATATGGAATAGGTTGGGTTTTTTTCTTGCTGCTTTTAAGATTTTCTCCTTGTCTTTATCTTTTGACACATTAATTATAATGTGTCTTGGTGTGGGTCTCTCTGGGTTCATCTTATTTGGAACTCTCTGGGTTTCCTGGATCTGGATATCAGTCCCTCCCCAGGTTGGGGAAGTTTTCAGCCATTATTTTCTTTCAATAAATTTTCTGCCCCTTTCTCTCTTATTTTCCTGGGACCCTTATAATGTGAATGTTGGTCTGCTTGATGTTGTCCTATAAGTCCCTCAAAGTATCTTCAATTTTTTTTCCACTCTGTTTCCTTTTTGCTGCTTTGATTGGGAGAGTTCCACTGTCCTGTCCTTGAGTTCACTGATCCTTTCTCCTGCTTTATCTAGTCTACTGTTGAGCCCCTTTAGTGTATTTTTCAGTTATTGTATTCTTCAGCTCTGTGACTTCTTTTGATACTTTCTTATATTTTCCCTTTATTGAATTCTGACTGTATTCATTCATTCTTCTCCCAAATATGGTGAGAATCTTTATGACAGTTATTTTGAACTCTTTATCAGGTAAATTACTTATTTTTGTTTCATTAAAGTCTTTTTCTGACGTTTTATCTTGTTCTTTCCTGTGGAACATATTTCTCTGTTTCTTCATTTTCCTTGATTCTCTATGTTGGTTTTTATGCATTAGATAAAACAGCCACCTTGCCCAGACTTGAAGGAGTGAGTCCATGTAGGAGGTGAACCTTATTGTTCAATCCTAGCTCTTGGTTGTCTCTCAAACTTTTTTGATTGTTAAGTAGTCTATTTTGTTTTTAATGGATGCTAGTAGCTGAGGGTTTGCCAAGACCTGTCAGTGTAGGAGAGGATCTCAGTCAGCACCTAGACTAAGCCTGATTGGAAGCTAAACCCTCAGGTAACAGCTTTCAAAGTATGTAAATATATACAGTTCTCTGGGACCACAAACATAAGTCCCACTGGCAGCTAGAGCCAGGTGATCTGGAGGTGTCCCCTGGTCAGCATCACAAAATTGGTGCCTTAAATAAATGTACAGCCTCCTTTCCTGAAGATCCCAGAGACCTGGAATGAGGCAAAGGGAGAGTGCAAAGATGGTGTCCCCTGGCCTCCATTCCCTGAGAGCGCCTTTGTAGGCCTCTAAAAGTGTGCCAAACCCAAAGCCTGCCCCTCAGGCCAAAGCTCCTGGACAAGCAAATAGGCCTCTCTCTCAGAAAGATCTGCTATCTGCACAGTTCTGTGGGGATGGCAGCCAGCCAAGAACTACCTTTGCATTTGTTACAGTCCCGTGGGACCTAGGAACACAAGCCCCCCTGGCCTCCAGAGCCAGGCAATCAAGTGCATCCCCTGGCAGTGGGGGGCGTGGGGGCGCAGCCACAGAAAACAGGGCACCAGACACATGTACAAGTCCACTCCAGGATACACTGGTGCTCTGGAGTGTGGCAGAGGGAGAACATGAAGATAGCACCCACCCCCCAGGTCTCTGGAAAGGATTGTGGTCAGCCCTTAGATGTGTGTTTAATTAGAAGCCTGCCCCTCAGGCCTAGACGATAAGATAATAGGCCTCTTTCACAGAAAGGCTGAGCTCCTGGGTCTGTTGCCTCTTGCTGTGTCCTGGGGGGTGGTAGCTGGTTGAGAGCTCTTTCTCTGTTGGTTACAGGCCTATGGAACTTGCGAGCGTATACCCTGCTGGCCACCAGAACCAGTCATTCTAAAGGTATCCCCTGGCAGCAGCCACATAAATTGGGGCACCAGAGGTGGGCATAGGCTCCGTGAGCTGGAGTGAGGGAGAGCACAAAGGTGGTGCCCGCCAGCCTCTGTCCCTAGAGGGTACTCCAGTAGGCCCTTAGACATGTGTTAGATTAGATTCCTTCTGCTCATACCAAACTTCAAGATTAGCAAATGAGCCTCTTTCACATAAAGTCTGGGTGCCTCTCAGTTGACTGCCTCTGAGCTGGTCCTTGGGGTTGGTGAGTCTGAAGATGAGTGCCCTTTAAGAGCCATTTCTCAGTTGGCTATGGCCTTGGGGGGTCTCATGGACATGGCCCCATTGGTTTTCAAAGCTAGGTGTTTAGAGGGCTCACCTCTCAGGTGCAAGTCTTAAAAGTCGGGTGCCTGATGTGGGGTTCAAACCTGTCACTCCTCAGGGAGAAGCCACAGGTTTTGAGTTCCCTTCTGATTGTGTGTCCCTGCACCAGGTTGGGGGCAGGAGCGGGTTGCAGAGTTTATGGCGAGATTGTGTCAGCCTCTCCTACCTGCCTCAATGTTGGTTTTTTCTCATTTGCCCGATGTGTAGGAGTCACTCAGCCAGTTTTGGGGTGTCTTTTTTTCCCAGAGGAAATTGTTGTGTAATTGGCTGTAGATTCAGTGTGTCTATGGGAAGAGGTGAGTTTAGGATCTTCTGGTGTCACCGTCGTGAACCAGAACCACTCGTCCCCTTTTTGCTGGTTAGTAATTGTATACTATGTTTCTTTCTTATACCTTCACTTTCAATACTTTTCAGCTTTTTGGAATCTTAATTTTAAGATATATCGCTTATGAACAGTTCATAGTTTTTCTATCCAGTTGATAATCTTTGTCTTTTACGTGGCCTGTTTTGTACATTTAATATAACTTCAATGTAATTTCTGGGCTGGGCCAGGAACACTAATAGGATTTCACCAAGTAAAGAATGGGTGGGAAGCATCCCAGGCAGAGGAAGTAATATAACAAAGCAACAGAGATAAAGAAGTAAACTGCATAGGGAAAGCTGAGTAAATCTGCTGGGGCAGAAAAGAGTAGCAGAAGATTAGGCAGCAGAGGAGACCGTGGCCTTGTCATCATGGTGAAGAGATAGCTTTTGGCCTTCCCTCCTTGCGTAGTGTGGAGCACATGCTAGAAGTGATCGAGTTCTTCCAAAACTGTGCCTGGCACTTCTGTAGAGTAAAATGAAAATACAAGATGTAGTCCTTGCAATTAATAACCAACTAATTCCATTAAAAAGGTAAGATAACACAATTAAGAGACCAGAAAAAGGCAAAATAAGGAGATAAATAAGAAAATAAAGTTAAAAATAAAGGAGATACCTGGGAAGGATTGCATCTTTCTTGTGTCTGCAGAGCCTCCTAGCATTGTTCTTGGCACTGAGAAGGTATTGGGTTGGCCAAAAAGTTCGTTCCAGTTTTTCTGTGACATCTTAGGGGAAAACCTGAATGAACTTTTTGGCCAGCCCAATACTAAGTGCTAGGAGGAGTGAGAAGCCAGGCTGACTGGAATGTGTTGGGGAAGAATAGCAAATAGAGTGAATTCTGTTCTGTGGAGAGTGAAGATTGCCAGGATGAGAGGCTGGGAAGGTTTGGAGCAGGAACAGAGGGAAAATAATGTCAGCTTGCCTGATGCCCTTGTGAATGTGATTCTTGCCTTATTTATTTATTTTTTTTAATTAGCCAGGGTTACGAATTGTGGGCTGGGTCTGTGGTAATGGAATAGAATGGGCAAGACCTATGGCAATACCATAACAAAGCCTGGATATTGTCTACACAGCCCCGGCCAGCTCAGCCTTGGCTGAGTTGGGTTCTGACTGCCTTGAAAAGCCATGCTTCTTTTCTGACCCCCTCTTGCTCAGCTGCTTTCCGTACAGCTCTGGGAATGCATGGGATCGCCCTTCAGAATGAATTTCCTTAGACAAGCCTGGACTGTGTCTCAATTTTTAGTTCTCACTGTCCTTAAGACAGATAATTGCCTTGACTGAAAATGCCTCTTTTAGCTCCTGCCAGAGTTTATATTAAAAGATTTAGGTAGAGTGATGATAGTGTAACAAAATGTGGAAACAGAATTTATTACAGATATACTATAACTTATTTAAAACACCCCAGTTGTTATTTTTCTGTGTTCATATATATAGAGAGAGAGAGAGAGAGTTTATTTTCCTTTTTTGGAATTTTAATTTTTGAATTTAGAAGTTTAGGAAAGTGTATTTGATTTTCAGAAAATGGACAGCTCTTTATGATGATACATTTTTTTAAAGCCCAATTTTCTCTTAGGTTGTTTTAAATCTAGATTTTTCTTGATTTTTTTAAAAGATAACTTTTTAAGATTTTTTTTCTAATCTATATTTTTCAATTCTGTGGATTTTTGGTCCTCAGGTAATTTGAATTCAAGGAGAATTTTCATAATGAATCTACTGACTTTGTACAATGAGGAAAGGCCCCTTTGCTTTCTAAATAATGAGTACTTCTGGGATTACACTGATACTTAGATTCTCTATAGCAGGGGTCCCCAACCCCCAGGCCACAGACCAGTACCAGTCCGTGGCCTGTTAGGAACTGGGCCGCACAGCAGGAGGTGAGCAGCGCGCGAGTGACCAAAGCTTCATCTGTATTTACAACCGCTCCCCATTGCTAGCATTACCACCTGAGCTCCGCCTCCTGTCAGGTCAGCAGCGGCATTAGATTCTCATAGGAGCTTGAACCCTGCTGTGAACTGCGCATGCAAGAGATCTAGGTTGTGCGCTCCTTATGAGAATCTAATGCCTGATGATCTGAGATGGAGCTGAGGCGGTGTTGCTAGCACTGGAGAGTGGCTGCAGATACAGATTATCATTAGCAGAGAGGTTTGACTGCACAGAGATCATAATAAATCATTTGCTTGCAGACTCATATCAAAACCCTATCAGCAGACTTCCCTGGTGGCGCAGTGGTTAAGAATCTGCCTGCCAATGCAGGGGACATGAGTTTGATCCCTGGTCCGGGAAGTTCCCACATGCCGTGGAGCAACTAAGCCCATGCACCACAACTACTGAAGCCCGCGCACGTAGAGCCCGTGCTCCGCAACAAAGAGAAGCTACCACAATGAGAAGCCCACGTACCACAACGAAAAGTAGCCCCCGCTTGCCGCAGCTAGAGAAAGCCCACGCACAGCAATGAAGACCCAATGCAGCCAATAAATAAATAAATAAATAAATAAATAAAATTTTTAAAAGCCCTATCAGTGAGTGGCAAGTGAAAACAAGCTCAGGGCTCCCACAGATTCTGCGTTATGGTGAGTTGTATAATTATTTCATTATATATTATAACGTAATAATAGAAATAAAGTGCACAATAAATAAAATGTGCTTGAATCATCCCGAAACCATCCCCACCCCCATCCGTGGAAAAGTTGTCTTCCATGAAACCGGTCCCTGGTGTCAAAAAGGTTGGGGATCACTGCTCTATGGGAAAGAGGTTCTCAAGGTTCTCAGTGTTTAAAAATATTCCAAGAGACACACACAAGACTAGTACTAGCTGCAGACTGTACTTAGAATCATAGAACCCTCAAAATGAGTCTGTGGCACCAGAAATTTATGATCCATGATCTTAAATAGCTCTGTATTTTTGACAACTATAATAGGAAATGAAAAGCTACTACTATCCCATTTTTAAATAACTGAGATTTTTTTTTAAATGAATGTGAATTTTCAACTCTGGTTTAAGTGTGTATCTGATACCCCAAAGAAAACAAATCGTCACCCTTAACTTTGAAATATTTAGGTTAAAGGACAAAAATGGCACTTAGTTTGGGGCTCAAGGTTACAGGAGTAAAGAAAGTTATGTCAACACAACATAGTTATACAAAGATACTTGGAATAAATCCAGACTTTGAAGAGGATGAGTACTTTTACTTGGTACTAGGAAAAAACAGGCTGCTTCATAGTGTCCTTGGTCTTGCTGTAATAAGAAGGTGGCCGGCTGGTGTTAATAGAAAAAGGCCTGGAACATCACTTTTTTCTTCTTGGATATTTATATCAATGAACTGAAAATACCTTTAAGAGCATCCTCTTCGATGTGCTGTTATTCAGATGGCAGTGGTGATAATCATGGAAGTAGATCTGACTGACTACTCCTCAGCCTCCTATAAGGGAACTGTGTAGTGCAGCTCCGTAGGAGAGGTATATTCTGTAAAACAAATGCTGAGATACAGAGTAACCATTCATTGAGCAGGTCCTCCATAGGAGGCACTGTGCTAAGTGCTCAATACAAATTATGTCAGTTATTTCTCCCAAACCCTTGTGATATCCCTTTTTATAGATGAGGAAGGAGACTGAATCTCAGAGAGGTTAAGTAACTTGTCTAAGGTAACCCAGCAAGTAAATGGCTGAGCTGATCCAGAGCTTGAGCTCGTTCCCACCATGCCTGAAAAATATCACCAGCACTTGGTAAAGAGAAGAGCTCAGTACATGGAAGTGCGAATTCTGTCATAGAAAAATTGTGCTCCAGGGATAGTTCTCTTATTACAGAACAGGAACGGAGTGCTGATTGGACTGTCTTGAGTATTTTTGCAGCAGTGACAAAACATCAATTCATCCCCATTTGTACTTTCTCTGTCTTGTCCCTTTTGTGCCTGAACATGGCAGTTGCTGGGACGGAGGGTGCACGGGTACTCTTACTACAGCCCTTCACTTTGTCTTCCTGTGATTATGTTAGTTGAAACCAAGAGTTAGGGTCAAGAAATTTTTATAGCTCTGAAATCTGTAGGTGATCTTAGGTTTCATTTAAGAAGTTTTGAGAGTGGTTTGACAATTACCGAATGATTTAATGCATCTCACAGTGATTAGTTTCAAGGATCTGTGAAAGGAACAAGCTCAGCACAGCCACTGGCGAGTGCCGTGGCACAGCTGCCTGAAGACACGTTTTGTTAGCAGTGAAAGACCTGTGGTCCTGAGTGCATTAGTTTGCTAGGGCTGCCACACAAAGGACCACTAACTAGGTAGTGTAAACAGCAGAGATGTATCGTCAGATTGTCGACAGGGTTACTGCCCCCTGAGAGAGGATCTGTCCCGTGCCTCTTGCCTCGTTTCTGCTGTTTTGCTGGCAATCTTTGGCTTTCCTTGGCCTGTTGGAAGCCTCACCGTGATCTCTGCCTTCATCTTCACATGGTGCTCCTCCCATATGTCTGTCTGCCTCCAAATTTCCCATTTTATAAGGACACCAGGTATTTAAGGCTCATCTTCATAACCTCATTTTAACTTCATTATAATCCTCTGTAAAGATCCTGTCTCCAAATAAGGTCACAGCCTAAACTACTGGGGGTTAGGGCTTCAACATATGAATTTTAGGGGGACACATAACACTAAATAAGTGTTAACAACTGTGTGCCACATACACCCCTTCCCGCAGCTCCACTTGCATTAGCTGAGGTGTTATCGATAGTACGTAGGTCCAGTTTATTGAGTGAGTTGTAGTTAGTAAGGTGTCTCTCCTTTTCAGAATAATACCAAAATAAATAAAACTCTACAATGATTGGAATTTCTCCCTCTGCCAGCCTGGGACTGCTTTGGGTTTGGAACCGACAGTGGGGAATTTGACACTGTCGGCTTCCTTCCTTGCACTGCCTTTCTCCCCCTCGCTTCTCCTGGTTTTTACCCTTCCAGGATCAGGCCTGAAGGGGCTTAAGGGGAAAAGCCAGCTGGGATGTTTGCATCTGGCGAAGGCGCCCCCTGGGTGGCGGATGTGGTTCTCTTTGGTAGATTCCAGGGAGACCCTACAGCTGGGGCTTCCCCCTTCAGCTCCCCTGATGCAGTAGGGCCTCCCCTCCAGCTGACCCTCTCACTACACACCCTTGGCCCCTAGCTTTTGGTGTTCCACTTCTCTGCTGGTTATCTTCATCCCTCTGCGCAGAACCCTCTGGGGAGGCTATCTTTTAAGGCAGCCAGCTCCATGCTGGCTATGTTCCATGGGGCCTGGTTTGGTCCTTGGGAAACACGCACCTTTGCTGTCAGTGGAAATAAGAGTCTACTCCCAGCGCAGCCTTTTTTTTTTTTTTAATTAATTAATTTATTTATTAATTTATTTATTTTTGGCTGTGTTGGGTCTTCGTTTCTGTGCGAGGGCTTTCTCCAGTTGCGGCGAGCGTGGGCCACTCTTCATCGTGGTGCGCTGGCCTCTCACTGTCGCGGCCTCTCTTGTTGCGGAGCACAGGCTCCAGACGTGCAGGCTCAGTAGTTGTGGCTCACGGGACTCGTTGCTCCGCGGCATGTGGGATCTTCCCAGACCAGGGCTCGAACCTGTGTGCCCTGCATTGGCAGGCAGATTCTCAACCACTGCGCCACCAGGGAAGCCCCCAGCGCAGCCTTTTAAACTCTGCTGACAGGTAGAGACAGCTCAGCCATAGCCTGTCGCCTTTAAAGTTACTTTTCAGGCTTGAGTCAAATCTTGGTCTTTGTCGCTTCAAGTCCAGGAGATTCTGGGCCTGCTTCTTCAGGTGATTCTCTCCACTTAGTTTGAGGTGAGGGGTTGCGTTCTCCTCTTTTCCTCTGTGGGCAGAGGTGGCGGGGGACACAGAGCACACTTGACACTCTCCAGCAACATACCCTCTTTGGGCCTTTATAACTTGTTTTGTTTTGATTTGATGTTTTTGTACTGTTTTTGATTGAGATATAATTGACATATAACATTATATTAGTTTTAGGTGTACAACATAATGATTTATATATTGCAAAATGATCACCACAATAAGTAACATCTATCATAATATATAATAATGTATATAACATAGAACATCTATTTTGTCATATTTAGTTACAAAATTTTATTTCTTATGATGAGAACTTTCAAGCTCTATTCTCTGAAAAACTTTCAAATATACAATACAGTGTTATTAACTGTAGTCACCATGTGCTGTACATTACCTCCCCATGACTTATTTATTTTATAACTAGAAGTTTGTACCTTTTGACCACCTTCACTCATGTCACCTACCCTCCACGCCTTTAGAACTTCTGCTTCTCAGAGGCAGGGGGAGACTGACTGGCTAAAACAGCAAAGTCAGATAGGTCTAAACCCTTTCCAAACCCTGCATGGAGGCTCTGTTCTTCTGACATCTCTGCAGGCATTCACTGAGCCACGCCCTGGAGGGCACTGGTCAGTAGCTGAACAGTTAAGGGAGAAGGAAGACACCCAGACGTCCATGGTGGGATGGTCTCATTTGCAGAGGAGCACAAATGACCGTTTACTTATATATATACTTATATACAGACAAGGGGTTTGAGTCACGGAATGTGAGTTCTGACCTTGAAGAGAGCATCCTTGCATTGCAGTTATCACAATTAAACATCATGAAACACACCTTAACATAAAACTTATTGGCCTGTTTTGTCAATTTATAGAAAACTTTAGCTGCTTAGGGGTTTCTGTAACACATTTGGATTTTCTTAGTGAAGAACCAACCTGTCACAGCTCCCTGTTTTTGCCCATGTGACTTCATACAGTATCTCTGAAGAATATCTTATTTATGGCAGGGAGAAGAGAGTAGGCTGTGTGTGTGTGTGGAATCCAAAAGCAGCATTGTGTTCATTGTTTTACTCTGCAAAGATCATTCTGTTCTAAAGATATGATATAAATGATGGTTCTTTGCTGTATTTAATTTCATTATAATAGAATTCATTCTCTACATTAAAATAATAGGTGATTATTTCAATGCTAAAGTATATTATATGTCTATAGAGCATTCAGAATTGAATAATAAAAGATTAGTTCAAGTTCATAGCATTCTACTTGAATAATTATGATTTATTCACCTATATAATACAAAAGTACTGATTCCTTTGGTCTTTTTAAAAAATTAGGTAATACTCAGTGGAAGAGATCACACAATAAAGACCCAAAGTTCACAAAATGTGATAGGAATTTAAAGAGTAAAAGCAGACGGACAGATAAGCACTATTAAAACCAGCCTGTAAAATTGAAAATAAATATTTGAATTCTTTGAATAAAAAGTCCAGAATAATTGTGAAAGGGTGATAATACATGAAGTAATCACTTTTGGTGTGTGACAGCAGCAGTGGGACAGAGAACCTGAAGGCCTTGTGCTGCTGTCACTGGGGGAAAGGAGAAGACAAGCCCGGTGGGTAATTCTTTCCACTTTAGTTCTTGGCCATAAAGAGTAAAATGGGAGTATATAGGCAACATAACAAACCACTAAACCTGCATGTAAACTTTGAGACTAGGAAACAAACACAGAAATAAATTACATCCTATTAATAGGGCAAAGAGAGATTTTTCATTCCTTAGATAGTATATACTAAATTATAATAACTAAAGTATCTTTAGTTGTAAACATCAGTTGGGTTGTGGTGTTACAATGAAGATAGAGTATGAAAGAATATTGTTAAGACAGAAAGGTTTGCTTTTGGTCATAGGGCATTTTGTACATATATAGATATTTAGTATTTATCTTGGGTCATAGCACTTATTTATTTATTTATTTCCAATTATTTGTTTTAAATTAATACCAGTGATTCTCCTTTACAAAATTGGCTTTTGCATTTTTAAAACTTTCAGAAATAATTTTAGAAATACCTTCCCAATGACAGAAAATTATCACCAGTATGAGATTTCCAACTAGCCACGTTCTGTGATGCTGTTTCACTTCCTAATGCACCACGGGAAGCTGGTTTTACTCTTATGAAGAGTATCTCACTCATGCTCACATCCTACTCGGGGGTTAGAAGCATGCAGCTACTGTTTGTCCTCAAAGCTTTTTGGAAGAATGTGGCAGAGAAACCTTAAACTTTAAAAACCCTTTTTATATCCATTGGTTTAATAATCCATTCAGCTAATATTTGTGACATGAAGCATGGAATATTCAGACACAGAGATGGTTAAGACACTGTCCCTGTATCAAAAGAGCTCAGTCTTCTGGGTTGAGTTTCTTTTTTTCCCATACGTTCACAAAAATTTCTTACTTTACGTAAATCCAGGCTTGGTTCCTGTTGAATATTTTACTATTTTGAGACATTTTATGGCTTCTTGCTCTGTAGTGCAAAGCATTAATAAACTAAGTATCTTTCATGATGCTGTGTTTGTTAGACCTTTTTCTTTGTGTATGACCACGAAAGTCAGTGAAGTGGCAGCTTAATTATCTAAGTCATAGCTCTGGCTTTAATGTTTCTTCATATTCTTGCAGCCTCACAGGTGCTTTTCAACCAGACAAGTGAATCTTCCAACTTCAGTGTGAAATCATCAAAAACTCCAGTTTCCCCAGTCTCAAAGATGACAGCTACCACCTCGAAACCCATAGCAGAACCATCAACAACTGCAGTTGCCTCAGTCTCAAATAGTGGGACAGCCGCCACCTCAAAATCCATAGCAACGTCTAAAATGATAACACCAGAGGTCTCAACAAATATGACTTCCACCACCTTAAGGTCTACACCCAAAATAACAAGTGTTTCACAAAATACATCCCAGATATCAACATCCACAATGACCACAACCCACAATAGTTCAGTGACGTCTGTTTCTTCATCAGTAACAAGTATGTATAAAAATGGACCTATTTTTCCTATGCTGAAAAAATAGTTGTTAAAATGCCACATTTATATCATTCCATTCTGCAAAAATGTAGAAATTTAGACAATTATTTCTCATTTCCTAAATAAATTAGTTGTAGAGATCAGGAAAAGAGTCAGTTGACTTAGTAACTATCTTGTCCCTTTAAAAAAATTAGCTTCCAACTTAACCATGCCAAATAATGACTGTATGAGATCCATCTGTAAATAAATAATTTATCCTAACATGGGATTTTATTTTGCATGGTTTGAAAACTTGTCATACCTTTAACTCTTTGAACCTCATTCTAGAAAGGAATTAGGCAGGCTCAGTCTCCATGATTTCTAAACCTAAATCATGTAGAACTTTGGTTTTAATTTACTTGTGCCATAAAGATATTTTTTAATGGTATTAGATATAGTCACATATGTAGTATTAGTCTCAGCACTCTTTATTTTTTTGCATTTGTTTAAAATATAGTGCCTGTGAAACCATGAATTCAAAAACCTTAAGATTCTATTTTAAGTTATCCAAAGTTGAAGTTCTGTTTAAAAGCTAGTGATTACATTTGTCAGAACAAATAGCAGACTTCATGGTTTCTTTTGTGTGTTTTTATATACTTCTATTCCAAATAGTTTATTTTCTTTATTACTATAATGTATGTATTGAAATCAACTTTAATGTCTCAGGGGCTCTTGACTCCATAAAATTAAAGTAGTTAAAATTCCCAATTTATTCAAAAGGAGAAATTTCAATTAGAAACATTTACTCAAATTGGATCCAGTTTCAAGATTTCAGCTGTTACCCAGACCTGTTTTGTTTAAGGCATGAACTCTTAAGAAAATTCATAAAAGAATTAACCAAATCTTGCTGCCTCTGAGGTTTTGGTAGACTATCCAAGCCCAGTCTCACCTTAAGATCTTGGGGTTATAGGCACTGGGGGTTTAAGGGATGTGTTGGATCAAGTGAAGAAAACTAGAATCAGGCGGACACTAGACACAAAATCAGCTGGAGAGCACCTTGATGTGCTTAAGATTCCCCCTTGTCCCCAGATCAGCATTCTTACATAGAAATTCAGAATGTTTTAGCTTATTACAATATGTTTAAAAAGCACTAAAGCCTTATTTTTTTGTTTTCTTCTAGTCACAGCAACTATTATTTCTAAGGAAAATAAAGGATCAAAATTTGATACTGGCAGCTTTGTTGGTGGTATTGTATTAACACTGGGAGTTTTATCTTTTCTTTATATTGGATGCAAAATGTATTATTCGAGACGAGGCATTCGGTATAGAACCATGTAAGTTTTGATTGGCCAGGACTTTTTTATTATTATTAATTCTGTATTTCTGTATTTAAATATCATGACAAAATATCAGAGTAGAGCCAATGTTCATCTCAGGGATTAATAATTTATAGATTTATGAGTTATATTTCCATTAATCCTCTATGCCCAAAGCAAATTGTTTATGTACGAGCTTGTGATTATAATTATTTGCAAATGCAAATGGATATACCTATAAACATGATTGTATTTTATTAGTGTCATACTTTTTTTTTTTTTTTTACCAGAGACCCAAGTTTAGTCAGTCCTTTTCATTTGCTTATACCTCTAATTGCAAGAAATACCATTATCAGTTCTCCTGAGGCTGTTGACCTAGTGTTACTGACAAACACAAGACACACTAAAATAACATCCTCGATAAAAACGTGATTTTTGCTTTCTGTGACAAAGAAAATAAAGAAATTATTCTGACAGCCTCATTTTCCCTGATACTGAGTTGTTAGTATAATATACATTATCAGTTAATCTGTAGTAAAACTGTCTTTTCAGGTGAGCTTTATCAACAAGTCCCCAACAACAAACTATGTCATTCTATAGGTCTGATGGTTTTTGGAGGTATCATCTCCCAATTTTTGTTATTCCAACAAAGTCCTTTTGGTTTTTTCTTTTGAGCCTTATATGTACAAGAGTGAATCCATTCTTTTGATTGTTAATGTATATATAAAATAAATACCATAGAATAGACGACCATTTTCCAAAATTTGTTTAAGTTGTCGTATGCATATGTGTCCCACACAGAGTTTCCATGTCAGAAACACTTGGGAAATACTAATTGAGCAAAATAAAATAGAATAGGTTACTTTACTATAAGAATACTGTAAGCCTTTGATATGTTGATGTACATTATGAATTTTTAGGAGGAGAATATAGTATGAAAATATGTCTCAAATTTTTCATTGAACTAAGAAAACCAGACATTAAAAAAGTATATTTGAATTGGAAGTTACCTTCCACATACAGTATCCATCATATCGAACTTACTTTAAAAGCACATCCAGGTGGTGTTTTGTCAGATTACAAGCACATTCAGAAACATTCATTCTTTTCTCTTTTAGATCAACCCGTAAAAGAAAAAAATACATGAAGGAAACTGACTAAACAGAGTTGACTCTAAAAATGCTTTAAAATTTGAAATATTTTTTAAAACCACTGTGTTTCTAGAAATACTTTCATCTGTTTTCTTGGTAAATTTCACCAGTTAAACAGAAGGCACATTTTGATTATAGTAAATTTAATGTAACTCCTTTTTTATAATATCAATATTTATTGATATACTTGAGGCTATAAAATATTGAAGGAATTAAATTTAAATGTGCTGTTTTCATTTTAAAGTGCCTTAACTACGAAGTATATAATTTTAGCTTTATGGACTTTTTCCTCACGTGTACATGACCACATAATGCTGCATGCCCTGTGGAGGACATCAGAGTCCAGAATCCCCATAAGTGTAAGGACAGATCTGTGTGGCATGTAAGGAAGGCAGTGTGACTCTAACAGGAGTCTTATTCATATCAGAACCAGTAGATGGTGAAAACACCATATTTAGTTGAGTCTAAGTACACATTTTTGTTTTTGTGTATTTCCACATTTTAACACCTCTGAAATGGATGTATCTTACAGTCTATGGGATGAGAAAGCATTGTGTTGTAGTTTAATAGGCCATGTTTTTCTTAGTGCTACATTTTTTAGAGAGTGCCTTTTAAAGCCAGTAGTTCCTTTGAAGTTATAAATAATGACATTCCATAAGTAAGGACTTAATATTTGTCCCATTAAGGAACCTGAGACCTTCTATATCTAGTAATTATTAGCATTTCTAGTTTTCATTTATTGGATAATAACACTGATTATAGTGTTAGCTCCTGTGTTTCTTAGAGTTGCATGGAGAGACAGTGGAGTGAAGTGGTAAGAGATGGGGTTTGGGGCAGACAGACTTAATTTTGATTCTGGTTCTACTGTTGACTAGCAGGGTGCCTACCCATGTTTATATAAATGATGTAGCACAGTGTACAGTGGTCAAGACGAGAGGTCACATGCTTGCTTAGCTTCTGATCTTCTGTGAAATGGAATTGATTGATTAAATAAATAACATTTTATATATATATTTTAAGTGCCCTCTCTCTGCTTAGGGCTACCGTGATGATTAAATGAGATATGGATGTAAAGTCTGTAGCATAACACCTGGCACATAGAAGATGCTCAAGAAATGATCGTTGTTTTGGTTGTTTTCTTTTTTAAAGAGGGTTATAATAGCTAATTGATGAAAAGTCACACAACCACTGCAGAGATTTGAGCGTAAGTCCATTTCGCAACCTGAATACACTGCTTGAATCCTTAACCAATACAGTATACCAGGTATTTTTTCTTAAGAAACTTTACACAAAGCAATGACAGTTTTGATTCTGAAGCTTGAAATTTATTACTTAAAAATATGAACTATAAGTAGTTTGATACAAATACAAAACATAAAGTAATTTTAACTTTTGATATATTACAGCGATGAACATGATGCCATCATTTAAGGGACTCCAAGGATCAATGGAAAGAAGATTGATACAACCCTATCAATTAATTTTGATTTATTATTACTTTAGAACAGTATTTTCTTGAAAATAGCATAAACAGGCCATGAATATAATATACAATGTATTATATAAATATGTAAAGATTCCTCATGATTGCTAAAGGTAAAAAGGGTTTGATTTGGGTTTTTTAATGAACATACGTAGCATACAGTTAATGCAATGGTTATAATATTCACTTTTAGAAAATATATAGTAACACAAGTCTTGTCCCATTTTTTTGTGGCATTGGTCGCATAGGGCCAGTAATTGGAAAGTATCATCAGTGAAGGGTATGATGCCATGTGGTCATACAAATAAGGAGCTTGTCTCGGCACTCAGGATTTTGATGTCTTTGTTGGTCACACAAAGAACCTCAGTGCTATTAAGAGCTGGATATATCCTAATTACCACTGCCACATAGCAGAAATTATATGAATAAGCCAAGTCTTAAGCATAATTTTAGTTAAAGTGTCTCTTCAGACACTTATTTGATTTAGAAACAAAACGCGTGCCCTCCCCCACCAAAAAAAAAAAAAGTCAAATAAAACTAGAAACAATACGTGGGCTTATCACTGTTAGAGAGCCATTGGAGAGCCTGTATTTTTAATAACTTCTTTTGCGCTTTCAACGGCAGTTGATGTAATTGCCTTTTTTTCCCTCTGTAATTTCAGTAAATTGCAATGTTTAACATAATAATGTTTTAAAGACTTAGTTATTAGTGTTAAATGATGTTAGATTATTTGCTACTGTGAGAATACTGTCACCACTGGAAATTGCTTTACTTCATGTTCAGCTGTTAATCTTATATTTAGTGAATATTTTTAACAGATGTAGAACTGCTTTCAATGTCTAGAAATGGTTAACGTAATGTAAACACACCTAGCCTTAAAAAAAAAAGACTCATATGATTTCCAAAGCAACATTTAGAACTCTCTTTAGTCCAAACGATAGATGAATGCTGTTTATCAGGCCAGGGATTGTGGGGCTCCCCTCAGGCTACTAAACCTATAGGATGAGATTGCCACATTTTCTTGCACTGTCAATGTTACTCAAAGATTTGGGGAAACAGCATTTTTATACTAAGACACCAATGTACTTTGGAATAAATTCGTGCGGAGTTTTTAAGACAGAAAAGTTCCTGCTTCCTTATTTGGGTCCTCTTCCTCCCGTGCTGATGAGGGGAGGCACGTCAGATGTACCATGTTAATGGAGAGGAAGCAGGCAATACTGAGGGACACCATTATCAGCCAGCATATTTTGGAGTGTTTTCAGCTTTACAGTTTATATTCCAGCACTCAAAACTCAGGGTCAAGTTTTGACAAAAGAGGTATTTAGTCATACTGTGTACTAAAATATTGCTTCTTCTATCTTAGATGGTCACAGTAAATCACACCAATGTCTGACAGTCCAAAAATGAGCTAAGAAGTCCTAAAAAATATGTCCCTACATTTAATAGGAATTAAATGTAACTTTTGTGATCAGCTTTTGGTTTGCAGAGAATCAAGAATTCTGATATAAAAGGATCATTTCTACTCACTGTGCATTATGGCCAATTGATGTGATGAAAATGAATAATAAAAATTATCCAGAATATGGATATGACAGGATGGATGGATGTGACACGTGGAATGTGGAAGAAATATTAGGAAACACATGTGTTTGCATTAGTTTGAAAAAAGATGTGGGCTGATAAGTTGTATGTTACTAACTTAGCCATAACTGGTCTTTTAAACACTGCTTCATTTCTTTGCAAAATATACTAAAGATACGTTTTATAGTAATGGGGGCTTTCTAAACTTAATTTGTCTCCTGCATTCTTGATATTTCAGTACTTTAAGTCAGTCAGAACTTTGTAGACAGGACTGAACTTTTCTTGAATACTTGTTTCTTAGCACTTTGAAAAATATAAAACCACTTTTTAAGTACTAAATGTCATTATTTGCCTTTAAAGTTTCCTGTGCTTTAGGTTCGAAATATTTTAGTTATGTCTTTTTTCTGTATATAAGTTGTATAATTTGTTACTTTCAAATATCAGTACTTCAATGCAATCAGGTGTTGGGGGTTTTTGGTTTTTTGTTTTGATTTTGTTTTTTGGTTATCTGCAGAAATTGAGGGAAACAGCTATATAAACCAGTATTTCCCTTTGGAGCACATTTCCTAAGCGTAAATTTATCTTCCTCATTATGTTTACTTCAGCAAATGTTCAGTTTTATTTGCATTCTTTGAGAATGTATTTACTTGAAGATAAAAGCAATTCAGATGTATGTATAAATATTAGGTAGAATTCAACCTGTGATTTTAAAATTTCCTTGGATAATCCATAGAATGAATAATTCAAATACAGATAATGAGAGCTGGCAGTATATTACAGTGATAATTTTGTATTTTTCAGGAAAAAAAATGTAAAGCAAATTTCTGTTACTTTTTTTTCTTTTTATTACAATGACCAACTTTTGGCATTTTGTTGTTACTGAGATCTATTTTTAGAATAAAATTTTGTTCTTTAAGAGTAGTATGTGGTTTTGCTTCATTTTATCAAACTCAAGAGAAATTAACAAATAGAAAATGCCCAGAGTAAAAAGGCAGACTGTGGGGGCTAAACTGACACTGTAAGTGTGGTTGCCTGGTTCAGCAGCAGCGGGAACATCACCTGGAAACTTGTTAAAAGTGCAAATTCTTGAGTCCCATCCCAAACCTACTGAATCACAAACTCTGGGGTGGAGCCCAGCAGTGTTTTAACAATCCTATCAGGTTATCCTGATGAACACCAGAGTGTGAGAGGCACTACTCAAAGGATTTTCATTTAAAGCCATTTATTTGTTCTTCTGGGTAGAACTTTTAACACAGGTATATTCAGGACTTCCCTGGTGGCACAGTGGTTAAGAATCCGCTTGCCAATGCAGGGGACACATGTTCATGCCCTGGTCCGGGAAGATCCCACACGCTGGTGGAACAACTAAGCCTGTGTGTCACAACTACTGAGCCTGCACTCTAGAACCCGCAAGCCACAACTACTGAGCCCGCATGCCACAACTACTGAAGCCTGTGTGCCTAGAGCCCGTGCTCTGCAACAAGAGAAGCCACAGCAATGAGAAGCCCACGCACCACAATGAAGAGTAGCCCTTGTTTGCCACAACTAGAGAAAGCCTGCGCACAGCAACGAAGACCCAATGCAGCCAAAAATAAAATAAAATAAATAAATTTATTTTTTAAAAAACCAGGTATATTCGTGGTAGAAATTTAAAAATTACCATTCCTTATGTAAATCAGCTGCAAATGCATTAACGTATAGTATGGTATTTTCAACACTTCTTTTCCTTTACAACTGGAAATAATTTAACTATATCTAAGGATGACTTATATGTTATTATAAGATAACCAAGGGGAAAAGGTGCAGTCTTCAGAAAATTTATATAATAAAAAGTAACTCCTACAGCAATATTTGTACACAATTCTTCCTCCCTCCCCATCATTACTTTGGCTTTACTCTGGGCAAAGTTACTCCCCCAGCAACTTCAGGCTTGGATGTGTGTCTTGTTTGGGTCAACAATGGTATGAGTGTAGCTATAATAAACATCACATCTGTCCAGAAAAAAATACCTTTTTAAGTTTCAGCTAATTATTGAAGTATGTTATACATACCAAAAAAAATGCAGATTGTCTTCACCAAGATGGCAACAGAAGCACAGCTAATAACTATTCATGCACTGAGAGAATCCTGGAATGCAGGAGTGAGGGTGAAGCACACCCCCTTGCACCACAGAAACCAAGAGAGACCACATTAAAAAGGTAAGAGGAGTGGCTACATGGTGACTGCACTGCCACTTCCCCCAGGCTGGCACAACACCATGCCAAGAGGTCTCCCTTGAGCCTCTGCTTACCCCATTTGGAAAAGAGCCCAGAGTGGACATCTAGCTCCCCCAGCATTGTGGGTCACTTCTTGGGAGCCCCCACTCCAGTCTCACCCCATGGGAATTGCAGGGAAGTCTGTGGGGCTTGACCACCAGGAATCTGTGACAGAGAAGAGGGGAAGGGCTTGCAATAACCAACACTCAGAATGTGGCAGACTGAGTTCCAACCTGCAGCATGCAGGTGTAGTCCCAGCCAGCAGCTTGGCTCACCTGCAGAATCAAGTTGGTGGCACAGTCTAACCAGGGAACTCAGTGGGGTGCAGGTCTGCCTGATTTGGGTCCTCAAACAAAGAGACTTAGCAGCCCTGGAACCTGGTCTACCCCCATCCCAGAAAGCTGAGTCATACCCTGGTCCACTGCTGAAATGGAAAAAATAGAAACATACAAACTGCCTAACTGAATTCAGAAGAAATAGAAATCTGCACAGACCAATTATTAATAAGGAGACTGAATCAGTAATCAAAAATTTTCGAACACAAAAAGACCAGAACCAGATAGCATCACTGGAGAATTATACAAAACATTGAAAGAAGAATTAATGGCAATCCTTCTCAAACGCTTCCAAAAAATCAAAGAGGAAGGAACACTCCCAAACTCATTTTATGAGGCCAGCATTACCCTAATACCAAAGCCAGAAAAGGACACTACCAGAAAAGAAAACCAGAGGCCAATATCCCTGATGAATATAGAGGCAAAAATTCTCAATAGAACATTAGCAAACTGAATTTAGCAGCACACAAAAAGGATCATTCGCCGTGATCAACTGGGATTTTTATCTCGGTGATGCAAGGATGATTTAACATATGCAAATAAGTCAGTGTGATACATCACATTAATAGCATGAATGAAAGAAATATCATCTCAATGACACAAAAAGCATTTGAAAAATTCAACATCCATTCATGATAAAAACAACATTTTAGGTATTAAGGAATGTACCTCAACATAATAAAAGTCATATATGACAAGCCCACAGCTAACATAGTCATTAGTGAAAGGGTTGAAAGTTTATCCTGCAAGATCAAGAACAAGACAAGAGTTCACTCTCACCACTCCTAGTCAACACTCCTATTCAACATAGTCCTGGAAGTCCTAGCCAGAGCAATCAGGCAAGAAAAAGAAAAGGCATCAGAATTGGAAAGGAAGAAGTAAAATCGTCCCTATTTTCAGATGACATGATTTTATATATAAAGAAATCCTAAAGACACCACCAAAAAACTTTAGATCTATTCAACAAATTCAGTAAGGTTGCAGTATACAAAATTAACATTCAAAAACAGTAGCATTTCTATACACTAACAATGAATTATCTGAAAAAGAAATAAAGAAAATGGTCCCATTTACAATAGCATCAAAAACAATAAAATACTTAGGAATAAACTTACTTAACCAAGGAGATGAAAGATCTCTACTCTGAAATTATAAAACACTGATGAAAGAAATTGAAGAAGACACAAATAAATGGAAATGTATCCTGTATTCCTGGATTGGAAGAGTTAATATTGTTAAAATATCAACACTACCGAAAGCCATCTAGAGATTCAATGTAATCCCTACCAAGATTCAAATGGCATTTTTTTACAGAAGTAGAAAAAAAATCCAAAAATTTATATGGAACCACAAAGACCCCAAAGAGCCAAAGCAATCCTGAGAGAGAAGAACAAAGCAGGAGGCATCATACTTCCTGATTTCAAGCTATATTATAAAGCTATAGTAATCAGGGCAGTATGCTACTGGCACATAAAAACAGACACATAGAACAATGGAGCAGAATCCAGGTCCCAAAAATAAACCCCTGCATATATGGTCAAGTAATATTTGACAAGGGAGCCAAAAATTCTCAATGGAGAAAAAGTCTTTTTGATAAGTGGTGCTAGGAAATTTGGATATTCACATGTAAAAGAGTGAAATTAGACCCCTATCTTACACTCCTCACAAAAATTAACTCAAATGGATTAAAGACTTACATGTAACAACCATAAAACTCCTAGAAGAAAACATAGGAACAAGGCTCCTTGACATGGGTCTTGGCAATGGTTTTTTGGATATGGCACAAAGCAAAAGCAACAAAATCAAAAATAAACAAGTGGGACTACATCAAACTAAAAATCTTCTGCATAGCAAAAGAAATGATCAACAAAATGAAAAGACAACCTATGGAAAGAGTAAAAATATTTGCAAACCATATATCTAATAAGGGGTTAATATCCAAAGTGTATAATGAACTCATGCAACAGTAGCAAAAAAAAAAAAAAAAAAATTAAGGGGGAAAGGAACTGAATAGACATTTAGACATTTTTCCAAAGAAGATATACAAATGGCAAACAGGCATATGAAAAGATGCTCAACATCACTCATTATTAGGAAATGCAAATCAAAACCACAATGAAATATTAGCTCACATCTGTTAGAATGGCTATCATCAAAAAAAACAAGATATAACAGATGCTGGTGAGGATGTAGAGAAAAAGGAACACTTGTGCACTGTTGGTGGGATTGTAGACTGGTACAACCACTATGGAAAACAGTATAGAGGTTCCTCAAAAAATTAAAAATAGAACTATCATATGACCGAGGAATTTCACTTCTGGGAATGTAACGAAAGGAAACAAAAACACTATGTTGAAGAGATATCTGCACCCCCATGTTCATTAGCAGCATTACTTACAGTAGCCAAGACATGGAAATAACCTAAGTGACCACTAGTGGGTGAATGGATAAAAAAGTTGTGGTGCATATATATACAATGGAATATTATTCAGCCATAAAAAGGAAATCCTGCCATTTTTAACAGCATAGCTGGACTTTGAGGACATTATGCTAAGTGAAATAAGTGGACAGAGAAAGACAAATAGTGAATATCTCACTTATATGTAGAATCTAAAAAACAAACAAAAATCTAAACTCATAGAGAGCAGATTTGTTTCCCAGAAGTGGGGTGTAGGGGGAGGGGGCAATTGGATAAAGGGGGTCAAAATGTACAAACCTCCAGTTATAAGATAAATATATACTGGGGATATAACGTACAACATGATGACTAACAGTTAACACTGCTGTATGATATGTAAGAAAGTTAAGAGAGTAAATCCTAAGAATTCTCATTATAAGGAAAAAAATTTTTTCTTTTGTATCTATATGAGATGATGGATGTTAAGTTATTGTGGTAATCATTTCACAGTGTATGTAAGTCAAATCATTGTGCTGTAAACCTTAAACTTATACAGTGTCAAATGTCAATTATATGTCAATAAAATTAAAAATGCATAAATCATAAATATACAGCACAATGAATTATCACAAAGTGAACAAACCTCTTTAACCCCCACCCAGGTCAAAGACTAACCAACACATTAGAAGTCCCTCTCATGACCCCTCCCAACCACACTTCTCTCCTTCTCCTCTGAGGTTAACAACTGCTTGACTTTTAAGGTCATAGATTAGTATTGCCTGTTTTAGAATTTCATGTGATGGAATCATGCTACTTTTGCATCTAGGTTTTTTCAGTCAACGTCTGGAGATTCATTCACATTATTGTAAGCAGTCACTAATTTATATTCATTGCTGTTTAGTATTCCACTGTGAGCATATCGATTTGTTCATCTCCTGCACATTTGGGTCTCCAGAATTTGGTTTACACAAATAACATGCATATGAACTAATTGTACATGGCCATTGATGCAAATCTGTAAGCATTTCTTTTGGGTATATACCTAGCACAGGAATTGCTGGGTCAGAGAATTTGTGAGTATAGCTGCAGAGATAATGCTGAACAATAAGAACCTGCTGTATAAAAAATAAAATTAAATTAAAAAATTTTTTAAAAAGAACATAAAAAAAAAAGCTAAACAGTTTTTCAAAGTGATTCAATCAGTTTGCACCCCCATGGTAGCCTGAGAGTTCTAGTTGTCTCATATCCTAATCTGCACTTGATTTATCTGTCCTGAATTTTAGTCATTCTGGCAGATGTGTGGTGGTATCCCACTGTGGGTGTACTTTGCATTTCTCTGATAACTCTTGATACAAGGTTACACACTTTTTCATTTGTTTGTTGGCCATTTGGCTATACTCTTGGGAAGTGCCTGTTTGAATCTCTTGCCCATTTTTCTGATAGGTTTTCTGTCTTTTTGTTGATTTGTAATTTTCCATATATCCTTGATGTAAGTTTTCATCAGTAATATGTGTACAAATATATCTCTCCAAATCCATAGCTTACATTTAATAAATATAGGAAAATTAAATTTTTGTTCTATGCAAGGAACTAAGAGTGTAATTTATATAGCATATGGTATATTTTCATTAAATATGTTTCTGGCAAAAGAAATGTTTGTTATTATCCCTGCAAGTATTCTGTGTAAGAGTGCAGTGACTGACAATTTCCTAAGAAGTAATGCATAATAAAAAGAAACATTTGATAAGTATGAACATTTTATATCTACTCTGCTGTTGTGTGATTGCAGATTCACAGATTCATTAGTGAGTTTGTAGTAAAGGGGAGAACACAATTTAATACATATCTCTGGATATAAATAGCTGATAACTAAGAAGAAAACTAGTTGGAGATCTGTAATTAAGTCCTAGAAAATTTCTACTGTGGATAGTACTCAGCTTCCTGCCCTTTTCCTGCAGCAGCACCACTACACCTACCTTCCCCCTACACACATCCATCCATCCTAACCCTCTTCCATTCCATTTCAGGAAGAGATAGATTTCTGCCCCAAAATATCTAGTTTTACCACCTCCCGACTACTCAAAAGCCTTGCTTAGTTTTATTAATAAAATACTATAATCATTATTTAATAATTTCTTAAGAACCAGTTAAAGTGCCACCTCTTTTATGTATAACTTTTCCCATGCCCCCAAGCCTGCTCTTTTTCTTCTGTTCTGTGTTTTCTGCTATTGCTGCTGCTTCAAAGTGTTGACAGGAGGGCATGTAGCAAAAGGATTCTCAAAACATGTCCTGTCCTGCTGCTTTTGCTGTGGGATCAGGAAGGAAGTTTCTAGGAACTTCAAATGCTCTGCACCAAAGGATATTAAAAAAAAAAAAAAAAAAATCAGCTGAGATGGAACACTTCCTAACTCATTCTGTGAAGCTAGCTAGCATTACCCTGATACCAAAGCCAGACAAACACACCACAAGATAACTACAAACCAATATCCCTTATGAATATAAATGCAAAAATCCTCAACAAAATATTAGCAAACTGAATCCAACAACATATTAAAAAGATTATACACCCTGATCAAATGAGATTTATCCCAGGAATGCAGGGTGTTTCAACACAACAAAATCAATCAATGCAATATACCACATTAATAAACAATCGTGGAGGGGAATCATGTGATCATTTCAATGGAGAAAAAGTATTTGACAATAGCCAACATTTTTCATGATAACGCTCAGAAAACTAGAAATGGAAGTGACTTCATCAACCTGACAAATGGCATTTATTAAAAAACAAAACAAAAACAGCTAACGTACTCAATGGTAAAAGACTAAAAACTTTCCCACTAAGGAAGCCCACTTACATCACTGATGTTCAATATTGTGCTGAAAATTCTAGCCAAAGCAATTAGGTGAGAGAAAAATCTTCAAAACTGGAAAAGAAGTAAAACTATCTCTATTTGTAGATGGCATGATTCTAGACATAAAAATTCCCAATAAAACAGCAAGGAATATAGAGCTAATAAATTCACAAAGTTTCAGGGTACAAGATCAACACACAAAAATCAGTTGTGTCTCTATACACTAGCAATGAACAGTCCAAAAGGACATTAAGAAAACAACATTCAAAAGAATAAAACACCTAGGAGGAAATTTAACCAAGAAAGTGCAAGTGTTGTACACTGAAAACTACAAAACATTGCTGATATTAAAGACTTAAATAATGGAAAAAATCCCCATGTTCATGGATGGGAAGATTTAATATTGTAAAGATGGCACTACTACCCAAGACAATCCACAGATTCAATGCAGTCCCTATTGAAATTCCATCAGCTTTTTCCTCAGATTTTTATGGAATTACAAGGGGCCCCCAAATAGCCGAAATAATCTTGAAAAATAAGAACTATGTTGGAGGATCACACTTCCCAATTTAAAAACTTACTACAAGTCTACAGTAATTAAAACAGTGTGGTACTAGCACAGGATAGACATATAGACCAATGGAATTGAATTGAACATCAGGAATAAACCCATAATCTATGGCCAATTAAGATGTGTGTGTGTGCTGTACACTTGAGAGCAAGTGCCCATTTTTTTAAATTTTATATTTTAAATAAGAAATATATTTACCATGTGATTTTTTTGTGATGAGAACACATTATTCTATTCTCATAACAAATTTACATTATTCAGCACAATATTATTAACTATAATAACTATAGTCATTATGCTGTACATTAGATCTCTATATTTATTCATCCAACATAACTGCAATTTTGTGCTCTTTGACCAATATCTCCCCATTTCCCCCACTTCCTTCTTCCCAGCATCCACAGTTCTACTCTCTACTTCTAAATTTGACTTTTTTAGATTCCACGTACAAGTGAGATCATGCATTTATTTCTTTCTGTGTCTGGCTTATTTCACTTAGTCTAATGTCACCCAGGTTAATTCATGTTGTTGCAAATGGCAGGATCTCTTTCTTTTTCAAGGCTGAAATATATATATTATGTATATAAAAATCTCTCAATTTTTTAATCCATTCTTTGTTGAATGGACACTTAGGTTGTTTCCACATCTTGCCTGTTGTGAATAATGCCGCAATAAACATGAGAGAGCAGATATCTCTTCAAGGTACTGATTTCATTTTCTTTGTTTATATGCCCAGAAGAGGTATTGCAGGGTCATGATAGTTTTATTTGTAGTTTTTTGAGGAAACTCCATAGTGAGTATACAATTTACAATCCCGCCAAGTGTGTACAAGGTTCCCTTTTCTCCACTTTCTCACAAGCACTTATCTCATCTTTTTGATAGTAGCCATCCTAACAGGTGTTTGTTGCTATCTTATTGTGGCTTTGATTTGCATTTCCCTGATGATTAGTCACATTAGAACCTTTTCATTTACCTATTGGCCACTTGTATGTCTTCTTTGGAAAAATGTCTATTCAGTTCCTCTGTCCACTTTTTAAATTGAGTTGTTTTTCTGCTATTGAGTTGTACAAGTTGCTTACATATTTTGGACATTATCAGATATATGGTTTGCAAATATTTTTCCCTTTTAATTTTGTTGATTGTTTCCTTTGCTGTGCAGAAGCATTTTAGTTTGATGCAGTCCCACTTGTTTATTTTTGCTTTTGTTGTCTCAATTTTAGATGTCATATACAAAAAATTATAGCCAAGACTAATGTCAAGGAGCTTTTCCCCTATTTTCTTTCCTTCAGAAGTTTTGTAGTTTCAGGTATTATGTTTAAGTCTTTGATCCATTTTGAGTTATTTTTGTGTATGGTGTATGATATGGGTCCAATTTTATTCTTTTGCATGTGGATATCGTTTTCCCTATACCTTTTATTGAAGAGACTATCCTTTTCCCATTGTGTATTCATCACACCCTTGTCAAAAATTAGCTGACCATATATGCTTGGGTTTATTTCTAGGCCCTCTATTCTGTTCCATTTGTCTATGTGTCTGTTTTAATGCCAGTATCATACTCTTTTGATTACTATAGCTTTGAAATATAATTTGAAATCAGGAAATGTGATGCCCCCAACTCTATTCTTCTTTCTCAAGATGGCTCTAGCAAGTCAGAGGTTTGGGGGTTTTGTGTGTGTGTATGTAGTTCCATACAAATTTTAGAATTTTTTTCTATTTCTGTGAAAAATGCCACTGGAATTTTGATAGGGATGCATTGAATCTATATATTGTTTTTGGTGGTATGGACATTTTAACAATATTAATTCTTCCAATTCATGTATACAAGGTATATTTTCATTTATTTTTTTCTTTAAGTTTTTCCTTCAATGTTCAATTGATTTTTGACAAGGGTTCCAAGGCCATTCAATGGGGAAAGAATAGTCTCTTCAACAAATATCCTGTTGTCCCTGTTCAAAAATGCAAAAGAATGGAATTGGACCCTCACCTCACACTATGTAGAAAAATTAATTCAAAATGGATCAACAATTTAAATATAAAAGCCAAACTATAAAACTCTTAAAACAGGGGTAAATCTTCATGACCCTGAATTTGGCAGTGGATTCTTAAATATAACACCAAAATCATGAGCAACCAAAAAAAACTAGATAAATCAAACTTCATCAAAATTAAAAACCAAACTTTTGCATCAAGGACATTATCAAGAAAGTAAAAAGATAACCTATAGAATGCAAGAAAATATTTGCAATCATATTTCTAAAAAGGTTCTAGTATACAGCATATATAAAGAACTACTACAACTCAACAACAAAAAGACAAGCAACCCAATTGAAAAGTGGACAAAGAGCTGGAATAGACATTTCTCCAAAAATAAGCAAATGGTCAAAAAGCACATGAAAAGATGCTCAACATCATTAGCCATTAGGGAAATGCAAATGAAAATGATAATGAGAAACAATTTCATATCCACTAGGACATCTATAAAAAAGAGAGAGCAAGAAAAAAGAAAATACAAAGTATTGCAGGGAATGTGGAGAAATGGGATCCCTTGTGGATTGCTGGTGGGAATGTAAAATGAATGGTGCAGCTGTTGTTGAAAACAGTCTGGCAGTTCCTAAATAACCCCATTCCAGGTATATAACCAAAAGAACTGAAAATAGGTACCCAAACAAATACTTGTAGAAGACCATTCATAGCAGCACTAATCACAGTAGCCAAAAGGTGGAAACTACACAAGTCCACCAATGGATGAATGGATAAATAAAATGGTATACACATTCAATGGAATATTACTCATCCATAAAAAGGAATGAAGTACTTATACATGCTACAATGTGATGAACCTCAGAAACATTATGCTAAGTGAAAAAAGCCAGACACAAAAAGCCACATATTGTTTGACTCCATTTATATAAAATATCCAAATTAAACAAACCCACAGACAAAAAGCAAATTGTTTGCCAGGGGCAATGGGGAAGAGGGCATGGGGACTGACTGCTTAAAGGGTACAGGATTCTCTTTTGGCTTTAGTCATCCACATAATCTACATCCCTTTCTCCATTTTTTGGCACAAATGATGTTTTTCAGTATTATTTATGGTGTTTGTTTATGAATTGAACTTCAAGTCCAACCAACTAGCCTTCCCAAACTCCTTTTATATAGAAATTCAATTCTGCCACTACATTATTCTGTATAACAGCCACAATCATATAACTCATCTACTGAAAAAACCAATAGTTCTTCTTTACCTTTAGAATGATGTCTAGACAGCAAAGCCCATAATCTGTAGTCCTTTTAAATCTGGTTCCCATCCTAACTTTCTAACCTTGTTTCCCTAAATACTTTCATTGACCCTACAACTACTCACTTTTTCCAAAAAGTACTTCATGCATTTTTCTCTTTCTCCATATTTTCCCCTCTGCCTGGAAAATACTTCCCAATACTTCTGTTCTCCAACTTTGTATACTCTAATCCTATTTAATCCTCAATAACCAGTTGATTACTACCTTAGTTAAAATTCTTTTTAAAAATCCCCATAGGACTTTATCTGGACCTCTCTTACAGCAATTATTTTCTACTTTGAATTAAAATATGTCTCTCAGAGCCTCAGTACACCTATCTTATTCTTTTGCACCTCTGTGCCTTTACACATGCCAAACCTATCACCAGTCTCTATACCTGCCCCCATGCTTTTTCACCTTTGATATGTGTAAAGCATATCCTCATTATTCCAAATTACATTGTTCTATGAATTACTTTAGCAATGACAATAGCTTCAAAATGGATACGCTTCCTCAAAAGACAGTGAATTCTGGTGGAAACGGAGACTGTACATGCAATCATCTGAAATGTAATCATCTGAAATGTAATCATCTGAAATGCTATAGAGATTATATATACCAGATAAGGACAGAGAAAAATTTTTAGTTTCCTTGTAACTTTGAAACCAAGATTATGATTTCTATTTTCATAGAAAAATCATGGGGTATTTACCTACTGACATGGAAAAGTAAAGTTCTTCAAGGCATACTGTTGAGTGAAAAAGCAACCTAAAGAACATTCATATTTTCTTTTAATATTTATTTATTTATTTGGTTGCACTGGGTCTTAGTTTTGGCAGGCGGGCTGCTTAGTTGCAGCTTGCCAACTCCTTAGTTGTGGCATGCGAACTCTTAGTTGTGGCATGCATGTGGGATCTAGTTCTCTGACCAGGGATTGAACCCGGGCCCCCTGCATTGGGTGCGGAGTCTTAATCACTGCACCACCAGGGAAGTCCCAAGAACATTCATATTTTCTATGCACATGTATGTATACACAATCACACACATTAAATACATAGCAAATTTAATGATTAGCCCTGGGTGATTAAGCCCTGGGAAGGAGACTGAAAGTAGCAGTGGGGAGAAATTAAGGAGGACTTAAACAGTTTACTTTATATATCAATACTTCGAATCGTTTACAACAAGTATCTATTCAAGTTTTACCTGGCCTTTAAAAAACAAAGCACAACTAAAAAGACACTGAGTGGAACACAATGCTGTGACTCAGTTTATCCAGTTCTGACATCGAAGAAGATGCTTGCTACTTGGGGATGAGACCAATGACACTGTCATCAGCACTGCCCGCTAACAGAGAACACAGAAATTCTTATGTGCAGTCCCACATTAGACCCCACTATAACCTTATGAGGAATAAGTAAGGCAGAAATTGATCCGCAAAGAAAAGCCGAGGATCAAAGAGGTTTATAAAGGGCTTGCTAAAAGCCTTATTAAATGGTAGAACTGAGCTTAGAGACAAAGTCTTTGGATTTGAAATTCTGGACTCTTTTCACAATACCACAATACACAGTCACTTGGCTTACAAGATAATTATCCACTACCTTTTATTGCCAGAGCTGCAAGGGATAAAAAGTGCCAAGAATTCACTGGTTAAAACCTGTCTGGACACAATTATACCAGAAATGTAACAGGAACTCGCATAATTATCAAATATTATCATGGTTTTTCTGCTTCCACTAAGCTAATCACGTATATCCCAACAGATCAACCAGGCAATACAATCTGTTTTGGGCTTGTGGGGCCCAATAAATAATACACCCCTCTTTTACCTGAGTGCAGAACCAATAAAGGGTAAAAGAAATGATCACACACATGGTACTTCCCTGGTGGCTCAGTGGTTAAGAATCCAACTGCCATTGCAGGGGACGCGGGTTTTTTGTTCTGTTTTTTTTTTTAAGTACAAATATTTACTAGTTTACATTTATTTTAAATATGCAAATAGAACAAGATTTGACAAAACACAGGTAATTTTCACTACTATTCTAACGTTCTCCTTTTTTTTTTCTTTTTTTCACACACACACACACACACACACACTGTATTTTATTTTTACAAGAGATAAATAGACTGACACCAAGCATTGTAAATGGATGACCACAACAAAAGGGGATGTGGGTTTGATCCCTGGTCTGGGAAGATCCCACGTGCCATGGAGCAACTAAGCCCGTGTGCCAAAACCACTGAGCCTGCGCTCCAGAGCCCACGAGCCACAACTACTGAGCCTAGTGCCACATCTACTGAAGCCCACATGCCTAAAGCCCGTACTCCACAACAAGAGAAGCCACCACAATGAGAAGCCCGTGCACCACAACGAAGAGTAGCCCCCGCTTGACGCAACTAGAGAAAGCCCGCACGCAGCAATGAAGACCCAATGCAACCAAAAATAAGTAAATAAATATTTAGAAAAAAGAAATGATCACACATAGATTAAAATGGCATCTTTATTACTGACAAAGACTTTGAGGACAACACTTAGGTTTAGATTTCCTAATACTGAATCCCCAAATGAAATTTTACTGCTCAGTTACTGGAAATACCGAAAAACCAAAGCAGGCCGCTGTGATGCCAAAAATCACAAAATCTGCAGGCAGTCTGGCTGGCTCCCAAAGAGAAAAAAGAGGGAAGATGAGATTGAGCCACCAGGCATACCCAAGTTTCCCTCCAAAAGGCACCAAGAAGGTAATTGCAGGGGCAGAGAGAGCTCCTTCTATGCCAAAGGAAACCTCAAAGAAGAAGACTAAATGCTCTCCCTTAATACAGTTAATACAGTTCTTTCTGGATTAATTTTTGTAGAGAATAAGACTTTATGGTTACCACACACCACTGGTTCTTAAAGGGTGGTTCATGGATCCCTGAGGGTTCCTGAAACTCTTTGCGGCTCTGGAAAATCAAAAACAATACTAAGATGTTATTTCCCATTTTCACTGATGGTACAAATACAATGGTGGTAAAACTGTTGACCTTGGCATGAATCGAGGTAGTAGCAGCCATGTCTATTACTGCCACATATTCACAGTATAAAAAATTGCCAACTTGCATGTAAGAATATTTTCGATGAAGCAGTAAAATTATTTTTGTTAAGTATGACTCGAGCAGACATCATTTCAATACTGACAAAATGGAAAAACACAAAGTCCTCATGCTACATACAAAAGTACAATTGTCTCAAGGAAAAGCACTTGTGTGGTTGAATTGCAAGCTGAACTAGTTGCTTTTTTCATGGAATAGCATTTTTACTTAAAAGAATGACTGAAAAAATACTGACAGTCTTAAGTATTTGACAGTCATTCTCTTGAAGTGAATCTGAGAAAACAGCTGATAGTGTTGTAGCTAAATGATAAAAATCAAGCTTTTAAGCAAAAATTAAAATTTTAGAAAATTTGTATCTACCTCTGTGAGCTTGAGAGCTTCCCAATACTTAGATTTGCCCTGATATTGGTGGTACTGGTGAGACTAATTCAAACGTGATTTGAATACTGAATAATGAAATGTGTCAACATTTGGGGATCTACATAATTCAGTAAACAAATATTTTCCAAATGATGAATACAAGATGGTACATGATGGAAAAAGATCCATTCAAAATGCAAGAGTCACCAATGGATCTTATATAAGAGAAAACAAAAAGACTACTGAACATTAAAAAGATTAGTGGTTGCCAGGGTTAGCGCAGAGGGAGGGATGAATAGATGGAGCACAGAGATTTTAGGGCAGTTCCTATGGCTGAGCCTGACTGGGATCATAATAATGGAGGTATGCTGCTCCAGTATAGGAAGTGTATGATAGGAAACATTATAGGAAGTTTATCTTAGCGGGTCTTCGAAAGGGAGTACCCAGGCAAAAGAGCTTAACCAAAATTCAGGAGATACACCAAAAACCCATCAGAGTTTCTAGAAAGAATTTATCAAACTTATAGGTGGTAAACTGATGCAGACCCTGAGGTCCCCAAAAATATGAGAATGGTAAACATGACCTTCACTGGGCAAATTACCCCAAATAGAAGAAAATTACAAAAGTTAGACAGTGCATTTGGAATGAACACCTCTCAATTGGTAGATGTTGCTTTTAAAGCGTTCAACAACAGGAAACAGAGACAGAAGAGAATGCAAGACGGAACACAGCTTTTCTGAGAGCAGCAATGGAGTCTCGGAAGACAAGTAACCCGAAACGAGGTAAGCCACCATTGGGGAGAGAACAATGTGCTTACTGTAAAGAGGAAGGGCATTGGAAAAAAGATTGCCCTGGGCTAAAGAATAAGAAAGAAGACAATAAAAGAGACGGGAGCCTCTCATATGGTAGAAAGAGAGGAACACTCTGATGATGAAGAGGCCCGGTGCTCCCTTCGACTTGAGGCGTCCAATTCCAATTTCCCCAGGAGCCCCAGGTAACTCTGACAGTGGGGAACAAGTTGATTGACTTTCTGATAGATACAGGTGCAACATATTCTGTGGTAAACACCAAGGTGGCACAGAAAACATCTCAATCCAACCCGGTCACGGGAGTTTCTGGAGAAGTACAAAATCGTTCTTTCTTACAATCTCTAAAATGCCAATTAGGGGACCTCACCCTGAAACACAGTTTCTTATATGTTCCAGCGTGTCCAATCCCTCTTTTGGGTTGAGATCTCCTTTGTATATTAAATGCTCAAGTAACTTTTAAGCCAGGACAGCTTGACATCAGGGTCCCGCCAGAGCATGCTGTAAGCCTACAGATGGCACTCATGGACACCCCAGAAAAGGAGACACCGCCCTTTCCCCTCCGAGGTCTATGAAAAGGTAAGACAGAAGTGTTGGGCTGATGGCACCCCAGGGAAAGCCAATACTAATCCCATTAAAAAGGGGACGCTGGGACACCTAATCTAGAACAATACCCTCTGAGGCAAGAGGCCCAAAAGGAATTCAGCCAATTCTTGAAAAGTTTTTGAAAACAGGACTGATTAAACCTTGCAGGTTCCCATATAACACCCCTATCCTCCTGGTCAAAAAGCCAAACTCAACAGAGTATCGTTTTGTCCAAGACTTGAGGGCCATTAATGAAATAATCCAAGATTTGCACCCTGTGGTACCTAATCCATACACTCTGCTTACAACTATTCCAGTAGAATACAGCTGGCTCTCAGTTTTGGACTTGAAGGATGCTTTTTCTGCATTCCTATTGCAGAAGAATCACAGCAGCTGTTTGCTTTTGAATGGCAGGACCCAGAAACACAGGTAATCCAACAGTTATTATTGGACAGTCCTACCTCAAGGATTTAAGAATTCCCCTACCTTGTTTGGGGAAATGTTGGCTAGGGACCTTAGAAACTTAATATTGGATGAAAGAGTCTTACTCCAATATGTGGACAATTTGCTCATCGCAAGCCCTACATATGATAAGTGTCTACAAAATACCATAAGAACCCTGAACTATTTGGTCAATTGTGGATATAAGGTCTCCCAGAAAAAGGCCCAAGTATGTAAGCAACAAGTCACGTATCTGGGTTTTGTCATTTCCCAAGGAGAGTGAGGTCTTTTGTCTGATAGAAAACAGGCAATTGCAGGCTTTGGAACACCCAAGGCTTGCAGACAACTGAGGGGGTTTCTGGGAATGGCAGGGTTCTGTCGGATCTGGATCCCAAACTATGGGCTCATAGTAAAGCCCCTCTATGAGGCTTTAAAGGGACATGATTTTGAGCCCCTTACTTGGACTATGGAATGCACAGCAGCCTTTGAAACAATAAAAACAAAGTTAGTCTCAGCCCTGGCTTTAGGACTACCAGACTTACAAAAACCTTTCAAACTGTATGTCTATGAGAGACAAGGCATAAGTCTTGGGGTGTAATTTCAAACTCTGGGAAATATCCCTTGACCCTTTGCCTACTTCTCAAAAATAACTAGAACAGACTGCTAGGGATGGCCAACTTGCCTTCGAGCTGTAGCAGCTAATTGTGACATACTTCTGGAAGCTGGTAAGTTTACCTTGGGGCAACCCACCACGGTGTATGTCCCTCACCATGTCCTTTCTTTACTGGAATAAAAAGGGGGTTATTTGGCTAACTTCTGGGAGAATGGGAAAGTACCAAGCCATTCTCTTAGACAATCCCAATGCAAGACTCCAGGTCTCTTCAACCCTAAATCCAGCCACATTGCTTCCAATTGATGCTGCACAATCCCCAGAGCACAACTGCCTACATGTCATCGAGCTAGTGTACTCTAGCAGACCGGATTTAATGGACCAACCCTTGGCTGAGCCAGATATGGAACTGTTTACTGATGAAAGCAGCTTCATGGACCAAGGTAGGTGACGTGCTGGGTATGTGGTGGTAACCCTTAGAAAGATTGTTGAAGCAAAAGCTCTGCCCCCAGGGAGTTCAGCTCAGAAGGCAGAAATCATTGCTCTGACAAGAGCCTTACTACTCACTGAAGGCAAGTGAGTAAACATATACACAGACTCTCACTATGTATTCTCCATGGTGCATGCTCACAGGGCAATCTGGAAAGAAAGGGGACTCCTCACTTCAAACCATAAAGACATAAAACATGCTTCTGAAAACCTATCACTATTAGAAGCAGTCTATAAGCCCTCACAAGTGGACGTAATGCACTGCCCAGGCCACCAAAAGGGCTAAACTCATATAATAAAGGGCAACTGGTTAGCTAACGAAGCTGCAAAGAAAGCAGCAAAGGAAAGGGATTATCAAGTCAGGATAGGGTCACTTCTCCCGCAGATTGACTTGTCAAAATACCAGCCAGTGTTTTCAGGAAAGGACATGGAGAGGGCCAAAGAGTAGGGATTCCCTCTTGATCACAACTCATCTGGCTGGAAATGTAGTGCACAAGGAGTTGTTTTGATTCCTGAGGCACCCTTGGACACTGTGCTGCAGCACATTCATAATAGTATCCATTACGGGAGAGATGCCACCTTATAATGGATTCAAAAATATATAATAGGTCCTAACTTACAAAGGGCCATCCAGTGAGTCACTCAAAATTGCATGCTCTGTGCTAAAAATAACCCAAAGACTGCTATCAGACTTCCCCAGATGGGGACTCAACACAGAGGATCCTACCTCACTCAGGACTGGCAAATAGACTTTACTCAAATGCCTCGAGCCACAGGAAATTTCAGACACCTGCTAGTATTTGTGGACACTTTCAGGATGGGTAGAGGCATATCCCACCAGGATAGAAAAAGCATCTGAAGTAGTTGAGTCCTCCTTAAGGAAATTATCCCCCGATTTGGACTGCCTAACTCCCTTCAAAGTGATAATGGGCCTGCTTTTGTCTCTAGCATAACCTAACAAGTGTCTAAAGCACTGCAAATTAATTGGAAGCTACATTCATCCTGGAGACCACAATCCATGGGAAAAGCTGAGAAAATGAATTATACATTAAAAAGGAGCATTGCTAAAATAAGTCGAGTCTAATTTAACTTGGGATAAGGCCTTGCCAGTTGCCCTGCTATGGATCAGAGTGGCTCCCAGAAGAGGCTTAAATTTAGCCCCTGTGAAATATTGTATGGTGGGCCATTCCAGGTGTCTGCCCAGGTGGGAGAATCTATTGATATAAATGCTCTGAAAGATCTAGCAGTTGCCAATTATGTTAAAACTCTGGGCACTATACTAACCTTTGTTCGTGAGTTTGCTTCCAGCAGGTCTGGCTATCCAACTAAGGTAGCCTTATATCCTTTCTGGCCTAGAGACTGAGTTCTCCTTAAAACCTGGAGAGAGCAAGGGCCTGAACACCAGCTGACTGCAAGGTGGACAGGACCACATGTGACATTACTTACCACACACTCATCTGTCAAGTTAGCTGGAGTAAAGCCACGGATTCATCACACTTGGGTTAAAGCAGCACCACTGTCATCAGAAAATGACATAACTCCTGAGAGGCCTAGAGAGCAATGGGTTTGTGAACCCTTAGAAGGGTTAAGGTTGTTCTTCAAAAAGAATAAGTATTGAGGTGAAAATTTCATTGTAGAAGTAATTTCATCAGATTCAAATAGTTGTAGATAAAGAGAATTATATTGGTTACTAAAAATTTTAAGGAGTATTCCCGACCCAAAGCTGATCAATGCCATTTCACGATCACTCCCTCATTGCCCCTGTTCAGCAGGAAGTAGCCAGAAAGTTCATTGCCTCCTTTCCCACAAGATTGTGGAATGGACATTGACAGTGGGTAATAGTAATACTGGCGGGGCAGGCATGAGCTGTAGCAGCCCTGTTCAGCCATTGGTTAGTGCCATGGTGGGCCTCTCCCCAAAGTGAGCGACCATCAATGAGCCACCGGTAGTGGTCCCACTCAGCCATTGATAGGCACCACAGTGGGCCCCTCCCCCAAGCAAGCAACTGTCAACGAGCAACCGCTAGTGGTCCTGCTCAGCCATTGGTCAATGCCACAGTGGGCTCTCCCCTTCCCCCTCTTCTGTATTAAAGGAGCCCTAATTCAGCCTGAGGTAAGATGGTTTTTTGAAGATGCTAGTCTGCCATCTTCTCAGTCTGCTAGCTTTCCGATCAAAATCGTTATTCCTTGTTCCAACAACTTGTCTCCTGATTTATTGGCCTGCCGTGTGGCGAGCAGAACGAGCTTGGGCCCAGTAACAATGGGAGTGAGGAGCTCCGCAACCAGGAATGCTCATGGAAGGAAGCCCAGAGCACCACAGAAACAAAGTGCCATTGTTGAGTGACGCGCAAAGGGTGAGGCCGCCATTGCAGCCTTTCTCCCCATGCACCAGCCCCTGCCTCCACAGGCACTAGGGAGGGCTCCTGCTGGAGTAGGCTCACACACCACTGGCCATCACCTCCTCTACCCCCTCCCCACCTGGGCTGCCCACGTCCTCCGATTGCTGTCCCAGCACCCTCCCACCTGATGGACTTGCATGCTCTGGCAGCCTTGGGAGCAGCTGCAGAGGTGGGGTTGAAACCACAGCTGAGTCCCAGGGTCTGTGTGACTAAGGAAGAAGAGCTGAAATCTCTCCTCGCAGATGAGCAAACTGAGGAGTTACACCTCCGCTGACGGCTTCATAAATTCAGTGCCTGCAGAACACCCAGACAACAAGTGCTCCCGTAGCTGAGATGGGTGTGGCTTTAGCAGCTGTGGGCTTTGTGGGCATGTACATGCAGGGGTTGGGCCAGTCCAGAGTCTGAGCTGCCTGCACAGCTCAGCTAAGGAACAGATCTGGGGACTTCTACTCCAACAACTAGGGAGCAGGCCCCGCCCCAAACAGGGCAGTGACAACCACAGAGCAAAGGGAAGGCCTCACTCAACAACCAGTGCAGGCTCTGGTCACCACAACATCACTTACACCCCCTATCAAAGGGGTAATGGCCAGCATACACTGAGGAAGGAGGGTAAAAAAGTGAAGTGAAGTGAAGTAAAAAGTAAAGTAAAATTAAATTAAATTAAATTAAAAAAAAAAAAACGCCCACACAGGCTACACAGGGGCATTTCCACATAAAAATAGCCCTCCAAGACAGTCTGAGGGTCTGGCATTGGGAGGAAGAACCCCCAGAGCATCTAGCCTTGAAGGCCAGTAGGACTTGAGTGCAGGAACCCCACAGGGCTGCGAGAAACAGAGACTCCACTCTTGGAGGGCACACACGAGGTCTCACATGCGCTGGGACCCAGCACAAAGCAGTCCTCCATAGGAACCTGGGCTAGACCTACCAACAGGTCTTGGAGGGTCTCCTGGGGAGGTGGGGGTTGGTTGTAGCTCACTGTGGGGTCAAGAACACTGGTAGCAGAGGCCCCAGGGAATATTAATTGGCATGAGCTCTCCCAGAGGTCCCCATTTCAGCACCAAGACCCAGCCCCACCCAACAGCCTACAAGCTCCAGTGCTGGAACACCTCAAGCCAAACAACCAGCAAGACAGAAACACAGCCCCACCCATCAGCAGACAGGCTGCCTAAAGTTGTACTAAGCTCACAGCCACCCCAAAACACACTCCTTGACACAGCCCTGTCCACCAGAGGGACAAGATCCAGCTCCACCCACCAGAGGGCAGGCACCAGTCCCTCCCACCAGGAAGCCTGCACATGCCCCTGGACCAATCCCACCCACCAGGGGACAGACATCAGAAGCAAGAGGAACTACAATCCTGCAGCCTGCAGAAAGGAGACCACAAACACAGTAAGTTAGACAAAATGAGACAACAGAGAAGGAGCAAGATAAAAACTTACAAGAACAACTAAATGAAGAGGAGATAAGCAACCTACCTGAAAAAGAATTCAGAGTAATGATAGTAAAGATGATTCAAAATCTTGGGGAAAAAATGGAGGCATGGACCAAGAAGATATGAGAAATGTTTAACAAAGGGATAGAAGATTTAAAGAACAAACAGAGATGAACAACACAATAACTGAAACAAAATACACTAGAAGGAATCAATAGCAGAATAACTGAGGCAGAAGAATGAATAAGTGAGCTGGAAAACAGGGTGGTGGAAATCACTGCCACAGAACAGAATAAAGAAAAAAGAATGAAATGAGGACAGTCTCAGAGACCTCTAGGACAGCATTAAACACACCAACATTCATATTATAGAGGTCCCCGAAGAAGAAGAGAAAGAGAAAGGGCCTGAGAAAAATATTTGAAGAGACTGTAGTCGAAAATTTCCCTAACATGGGAAAGAAAATAGCTACCCAAGTCCAGGAAGCATAGAGAGTCCCAGACAGATAAACCCAAGGAGGAACATGCTGAGACACATATCTCTGGCAACCTGCATCATTTCACTGAGCCTAAATTTCCACATTTATAAAAAAAGGGATAACGAGTCTCTTAAGGTATTAAGGATTAAATAAGGCAATAAATAAACCTAACAAAGATCTGACATTTCATCTATTTGTTCAACATAATGAATCCTATTATGACACTGATTATTATCATTAGAAGGTCAAAAAGGGACTTATCCAGCAAGAGGTTAAATCCTACTCTCTGATCTAGGTACATATGAGGATTCGGCAAGTGGATAACATATTAATTACATTACCATTTACTTATACTTTATGCAGTATTTTTACTGAATGCGAAAATATGTTTTTATACATTAAAACTGACTAGCTGAATAAAGCCAAACGAGATAAACTCTCAAACACAACTCAAATAGAAAGTTAATTTTTATGCTGGATGGTAGCACATGAAATTTTCAAAAATATTAATACAGCTTAGTTGGACAATTTGCCTAAAAAACACAAGCTAAGGAGTCAAGTAGACCTGTGATCAAACTTTACTTTGCAGTTGTTGAAAGGTGTATGGTCCGGCCCTCAAGGTGGCTGTTCTCTTGCTCTCTGTACATCCCCTGCTCAAACAGTGCCTGCTTCACCTACACCCTACTCACCTTACTGACCTTACCTCTTTGCACTATGCCCCAGCTAATGATTGTTCTAACTTTAGATCAGAACATCTCCACTAAGATAGTTTATCAAAGGGGCAGTGAGGGGCATGGCCCTCTGCTGGTTTCCCTGGTAACTGAAGAGCCAATCTGACATCAATTCCCCTTAAAACTGGTACCTGATGCCATGTCCTGCCCCCTTCTACCAGACAGTGAAATGTCACTCCAGGGGGACCTTACTTCAGACATGTAAAATCCCCCTATCCATTAAACCAGCGATCCCCAAACTTTTTGGCACCAGGGACCCGTTTCATGGAAGACAATTTTTCCATGGACCAGGGGGTGGGGGGAGGGACAGTTTCAGGATGATTCAAGCACATTACATTGTGTACTTTATTTCTATTATTATTATATTGTAATATATAATGAAATAATTATACAACTCACCATAATGCAGAATCAGTGGGATCCCTGAGCTTGTTCTCACTTGCCACTCACTGATAAGGTTTTGATATGAGTCTGCAAGCAACTGATTTATTATGGTCTGTGTGCAAACCCCTCTGCTTATGATAATCTGTATCTGCAGCCACTCCCCAGCGCTAGCATCACCGCCTCAGCTCCATCTCAGATCATCAGGCATTAGATTCTCATGTGGAGCGCACAACCTAGATCCCTCGCATGCGCAGTTCACAGTAGGGTTCGTGCTCCTGAGAATCTAGTGCTGCCACTGGTCTGACAGGAGGTGGAGCTCAGGCGGTAATGTGAGTGATGGGGAGTGGCTGTAAATACAGATGAAGCTTCAGTCACTTGCCCACCGCTCACCTCCTGCTGTGTGGCCCAGTTCCTAACGGACCACAGAGCAGTACCAGTCTGTGACCTGGGGGTTGGGGACCCCTGCATTAAACCGTTGATGTCTCTGTCACTGACTTTGGGCTCTTTCTTCAGTCTTGGTCTCCAGGTGGGGCAACTACAGGGCTTGCAGGCCTGCAGGGTACAGCCAAACAAAAGGATTACAGCTAACGTGCTTTGAATTATTTAGCACCTTGTATTAGTTTGCTAGGGCTGCCATACAAAGTACCAAGTCTGGGTAGCTTAAACGACAGAAATTCATTTTTTCACAGTTCTGGTGGCTGTAAGTCCGAAATCAAGATGTTGGAAGATGTGGTTTCTTTTGAAGCTTTTTTACCTTGGCTTTTTTTTTTTCCCAGGATTTTTTTAAAAATTAATCAATTATTTATTTTTATTTTTGGCTATGTTGGGTCTTCGTTGCTGCATGCAGGCTTTCTCTAGTTGCCGTGAACGGGGGCTACTCTTCAATGCAGTGCGTGGGCTTCTCATTGTGGTGGCTTCTCGTTGCAGAGCACAGACGGCTCCAGGTGCGCGGGCTTCAGTAGTTCTGGCTTGCAGGCTCAGTAGTTGTGGTGCACAGGCTTGCCTGCTCTGCAGCATGTGGGATCTTCCCAGACCAGGGATCGAACCCATATCCCCTGCATTGGCAGGCGGATTCTTAACCACTGCGCCACCAGGGAAGTCCTTACCTTGGCTTGCTGATGACGGTCTTCCTCAGGTATCTTCACATGGTCCACTGCCTGGGTGTGTCTGTGCCCTAATCTCTTCTTATAAGGATACCAGTCATAAAGTACTGGATTAGGGCTCACATGGTCTCATTTTACCTTAATTAACCTCTTTAAATGCCCAATCTTGAAATACAGTCACATTTTGGGATACTTGGGATTAGGACTTTAACATACAAATTTGGGGGACACAATTCAGCTCACAACACATCTTAATTATTAAAAGAATCTAGTAGCCCTGTGCCTGGTACATGGTGAATCCTCAATATATAAGTTTTATTAAAGACCAGTGTCAAAAATGATTTAATTCCCTCTATAACGGCAGGGAGAAACTTTCTCTCACTGACATAAGGTCTTGCACTGAGACATATGCATTTGGACTTAAATAAATGCATCAACACATCAGGATGGAAACAAAGGCAAGAGCCCGGCGGGTGGGCCCCAGACTCTCACAAGCACACCTGCTCCTGGCTTTGCCACACACACACCATCAGTCAGGACCTCTCCTGCATCATGAAAAACCTGCTGCAGCTCCCTGACAGACACAGAGCCTCAAACTTCTTATAGGGCCAGGCCTGGGCCCATGGAAGTTTCGTGGAGCCTGCAGGGCAGCTCTCTGCCCAGCAGAGGACTCAGGCTTTCTGGGGACCCAGGCCCAGGCCAAAAGTGGTGAGCGTCCCACAAGTCACCGAAGAAAGGGGCCATGCTGCGGCCAGGGTGGCACAGGACCCACCCCCATGGCCCTCGGGATGCACGCCAGGGCCTTGTGGACACTGTTTTCTACAGAACTCCTGCCTATTTTTATTTAACCATCATTAAAGAGCACCTACGCTCTGTGGCAAAAAAAAAAAAAAAAGGATAGAGAAATTTTCCTTCTTCCTACTATATTCTCTATTTAAAGGGATCTAAAGGAGTTTTGGGATAAGAAGAGTTTTTAATATTAGACCTCCTTTCCACCTGGCCTCAGAAGTCTGCCATAGACCCAGACCTGGGAAAGGTCAAATATGACTGGACCCAAAAAAAGATACTTACCTTTGCCTATATTCTACCTCCTCATCCCACCAACACCTATTCAACAACAAAATGATTCAACTATTTTTTAAAATTCCAATGGAGATTTACATAATTCTATTTGTTAATAATTTTTGATATGGATTTTTAATTCAAATAATATCTATAATATACAAAGCAACTAGACAGATATTACCATCTAAAGGAAATTCTCATAAATCCCATTACTATTAAAAAAAACACTTCTTGGTAATTTGTTTCATGAATTCAATTTTTTAATTTAATAACTAGCATCTGAAGTGCTTACAATATGACAGATACTATGCTTACGTACATTATCTCATCCTTATATAACCCTGTGAAGGCTTACGGAAATTACTTTTTAAATCAGAAGAAAAAAATCGATGATGTAGTCTTTTCAAAGACCTTTATTAAGATGTTTCTCACAAATTAGGGAAAAGCTTTTTTACCTGTAAGAGAAAAATCCTTATTTTACAACACAACTGAAAAAACACCAATGAGAATTTGGCAATATAACTATGATAAACTCCAGAGCTCCTGGTTTCCATTTCTTTCAACTACACTCTAAAGTAGTACTCAAAGCTTTCAGAAAGAATACCAAACCTAGTTACTCCTAAAATGATACATAATAGCATTAACATTGCTCCTTTAATTCCTCCTGTGTTCATACATGTACACTAATATAGCTCAAACATAAATCTTACCTTTCATATAAACAGAGGTTAAGATTAAATATTATAAATGATATTCTTTTGGAAACAAGATTACTAGTACCAAAGAAAGCAGAGTAGAACAAAAATGTTACTAATTAAAGAATCAATAATTCCTTTTTTACTTCAGATAGCTTCAAATGTTCAAATAATATTTTAAAATTTTTATATATAGGCAACATATAGACTATTTTTCTTTTATGAGAGAAATGTACGAACAGTACCCTTAATTATACCCCTGCAAATAGGGCATTTTCTTAAAGAAGGGGCACATTCCTGGCATACTACCAGGTGACCACAAGGAATGAATACAATAGAAACTTCTTTGTCCATACACACTTTACAAGTTCTTTCTTCTTGCAACCTTCTCAGTTGTTCTTCCAGTGACAGACCTAGTAACAACAGAAACTTCCATTAAAAAAAATGAAAGGGTAATATTTCATGTTGGTCCTAAGTCTTAATTTTGTTTTACCTGAAACATCTTCTGTTGGAATATACTTCATATTCTTTTCCACTGAGGAAAGAAAAACATACAAAAAACATCACTCTAATAACTCATTAAAAAAAAATTTTTTTTCATAAAAAAATGAAATTTTGTCATGTGCAACAACACGGATGGACCTGGAGTGTATTGTGTTTAGTGAAATAAGTCAGAGAAAGACACATACTCTATTTTATCACTTGTATGTGGAATCTAAAAAATAAAACTAGTGAATATAACAAAAAAGATAAAGACAAAGATATAAAGAACAAACTAGTGGTTACAAGTGGGGAGAGGGAAGTTGAGGGGAAGACAAGGATAGGGGGACTAAGGAGTACAAACTACTATGTATAAAATAAACAAGCTACAAGGATTTATGGTACAGCACAGGGAATATAGCCAATATTTTATAATGACTACAAACAGAGTAAAATCTACAAAAATTTTGAATCACTGTGCTGTACACCTGGAACTAATATAATATTGTAAATCAACTACACCTCAATTAAAAAAAAATTTTTTTAAGGCATCACTCTACCAAATACAAGACTGCTTCGTCTACTACCTATTATTTTTCATGTACTATATCCTGAACAACAGAGATTCTAGCTATATATCATCAGAAATTATTTAGCCATGCTACTTGGGTAATAAAAGACTTCACTTTTTTAGAACAAGCTAAATGTATATAGTTTGCTAATTGGATTCGTTTTGTTTATCAAACACAAAGATGAACATAATCCCAAGAATTTCTAAAATAACTTTACCAACAAACTCACCAAATAAGTTCTTATATAATGTAGAGTCAATTTCTTTAAGACAGTTCTTGAAGATGTTGGCAGCACCATTTCCTTTAACTAAAACGGTATCAATCAGTTCTCTTGCTTGCAAAGGTATCTGTGTTTTTTGTTTAATAATATCATGTTCTTGTTTATTAATTACATTGGCCTTTAAAAGATTATCCAGGATAGGAAGCACACACGTCAACTGTTGAAAGAGAGCCATTCTATTCCTCCGAATCAAGGACAAATCATCTTCATGTTAAAAAAAAGAAAGAAAGAAAGAAATCCATTAGATTATAAACTGTTCCAACTACACTCATATACTAACAACCAACCCTATGAACAATTCAGACACTAAATAAATAGGAGCTGGAAAAAGAAGAACAAAATTACTGCTCTGCAGTTTAATGTCTGTCACTTGGAAAACTTTCAGAAGATTTAGCTAAGGCATATTATATATAAGTACACACGTGGTCTCTGTTTTTTGTAACTTATTAAAGTCTATATGTTTACCTGTCTTAGAACCCTGCTTTATCCTGATGAAAGTAAGCAGAGAATTTTAGAGGGCAGTATAAATTTGCCACCTCTGTACTTTGCCCCCATGGAATTAATACTGACTTCTCTTTGCATTATATCACTTTACTTTTATAAGCATTTTCATATGAATTGTCTCCTTTGATAAAAAGATCCTATCAATTAAACAAGGCAGGTATGACTGCTTCTCATTTTCAGATAGGGAGAGAAAGACTCACAATATCATTAACTGTGACCTATCCAAGGTCACAGAAAGAATCAGTTATAGAATCAGGTCTCCTAGATTAGTGTCTTCAACTCCATGCTTAAGAAGCAGTAAAAGCAGTGTTGAAGAGTTTGAGCTGTAGAGTTAGGACAGACCTAGAGCCCCACACTGGCTTAGCCACTTACTAGCTATGTGCCCTTACCTCCATACACCTCAGTTTCCTCATCTGTAAAATGTAGATCAAAGAGTTGTAAGGATTAAATGAGATACATGTGAAGTATTTATCACAATATCTGGCACATAATTAGCTACCAATATTGTCTTACAAAGGTCTAGGTTTATAGCAATTTAAAAAGACTGCATATGAATCAAGCCTAATCTTTTTTAAAAAGCACAAAATCCATTGTTAAATTTCCTACATTTATGGAATATGGGCAAAAATTCCTAAAGTATTTTTCAAAAAGTTCCTCTTCCAATGCCCGCAATCACCATAATATTTAATTGCCTGCTTTCAACCTTAAAAAAAAAAAAGTACATTTCTATATTTACAAGTTTAATGAGAAATAAAAAAGAAGTCTATTGTTGAGTTGTGGGGGGAAAAAAAGACCATTTCCTTCCCCTTTTACTTCTTTCTAGAAGTCAAATGCTCTATTCGTCTCAAAATTATGAAATTCCCTTCTCTGACCACAACTTAGATCCTTCTACCTTAATAATTCACCTCACTACTAACATTTGTTCTTCAATCTCCATGTCATTCCCAACTACTAACACAAGAGTTGTCTCCTGGCTTTGCTTACTTCCCATTCTAGTCTAGATGTAGTCAGGTGTCTCAATGATCTTCTCTTATTAGCATCCTAAATTCTTCCTCCCTATTCCTTTTCTGACTTGTTTGCTTATTAAGAAACAATTTCAAATCCGTAATTCAAGGGACTTCGCTGGCAGTCCAGTGGTTAAGATTCTGCAGTTCCACTGCAGGGTGAGTGGTTCGATCCCTGGTCAGGAAACTAAGATCCCACATGCCACTCGGCCAAAAACAAAACAAAGCAAACAACGACAAAAAATCCATAATTCAAGACTATTCATTGAACCTTACAAAGAACAAGAAAGTCACAAAACTATGGTGACCAGTTTTATTAGAGTGATTTCATTTAACCCGTGTTTTATTACTGGTTAACAATGTTTAAATCTTTTCACTCTCCTCAGGCCCTTTCTTTCACGAAGCCCTTCCCATTTCCCAAATAAATCTACTTAAAAATTTTTTTTGATGTCCTAGGCATTGTGCTAAACTGTTTTACTTGTAACATCTCATTTAATTCCTACAGCTGCCCCATGCAATTTGTACTGTTATCATCCCCATTTTACAGAGGAGAAAAACTGAGGTCTGGTTAAATTAATTGCCAACCTGGTAACTGACAGAGCCAGGGTTTAAACACAAACGTGTCTCAACTAGAAATCAGACTTCAAACACTGCTACATGACCAAACAATGAGGTTCTCAAACTATTCCTATCATTACTTAAAAGCTTAAACCGAGAAAGTGTCTTCCAACCCAAATGCCCTAATTTACACTATAAATGCAACCTTCACGTCTGCTGGCCCTTTAACCCTATCTTCTGCAAACTAGTTTCCACAGCTAGTCTATAAGCTCCTTGAAAGTAAGCACCATGAATGGCACAGTATTTGGCACAGGTGCTCATCCTCAATTAACATTTATTAAAGGAATGATTACTCAAAAGATTTGTTTTGGGAGTCTGAGGCTTAACATAATCTGGATGAATACCAAAATCAGTTCTCTACTATCTTTGGACTGGGCAGGTGCTTCTCATCAAAGCCTAGGATTTCATCATGGGTTCTATTTTTTGTATAAGGATCACTAAGCAAGGATTAGACAGTCAAATACCACGTTAAGGATATGATTTGAAGGAACATAAAAAAAAAAAAAAAAAGTAGAAATAAGACAGGTACCCAACTATAAAATCTTGCTTTTTCAAAATAGTTTGAGTTTGTTAATGTATGAGGAAGAAATACAATATAACTCAAGAAAGGAATTATGCTAAAATCCTCTGATTAGCATAAATCGCAATCTTCTTGGAAAATAAACATTCAAAAAAAAAACTGTAGTCAGTGCTTCTCGACTAGGGTGATACATTGCCCACAGTGGAGAAGGGGATGTGAGGTTGGAAATGACTGGTGGCTGCCACCAGCAGTTAGTGGACACGGGGGGATGCTCACTGTCCTGCAACATGTGAGACAGTCCTATGAGCCCTCAAAGGAAGTAATGCAGGTGACTAACATTCCCAAATACCTGATGCTGTTTCTTCAGTTTGTCTTTCCTTCTCTTCTTCTCTATTTTCATCTTCAGCATTAAGAAGTGCTGACACAATATCATTAACTGTTCTGTAATTCTCTCCAGTTGTTAGGATTTTACTCTGAATTGTCTGCTTTACCAGGCTTCTACTAAAGCCCATTTCCAAGGCAGCTTTAACCACAGGTGTATTCATCATGACTGCATCATCTGAAGAACTTTCTCCAGGTCCAAAATGAACAACTAGTTTAAAAGACATGTATTTGTATAAATTCCATAAATATAAAAATACAGAGAACAATAATGACTATGATACAGTCTTTAGTGCGGATTATATCCTGGTAAGGGAGATGAGCTATATGCACCAATTACCTATAACTCCAACAAACGTTTGAACCTGATAAGCATCAAATGAGAGTGTAGTAATAGGCTGTACTTTTAAAAAATACCACTTCCCACATCCTAGACCTACTTAATTAGAGACTCTCAGGGATGGGGCATAGGAATATTCTAAATATTCCTCAAATGATTCTGATGTACAGTCAATTTTGGAAACTGAGATGCTACACAAATTTAAAAGTGAAAAATTATCTCAACTCAGCTAGAAAAGTGGGGGAAATCAACAAAAACTTCATGGAAAAGATGGCATTAGAGTTTGAACTTACAGGATGGACAAGACCTAGAGAGGTGGACAGATGAAACAGAGAATAAAATAAAGATGGGAAGAACAGTAAAGTGGAAGACTAAATTCACACAAAATACATCTAAAAATGGGTAACAAATGTGATTAAAGAAGTAATATGATTTCAGATAGTGACAGATGTTCTGAAAAAAATAAAGCAGTATAAGGTGATTAAAACAAACTAGGAAGCAGAAGGACAATTAGGATAGGGTGATGAGAGAAGCATTTTCTGAGAACAGGGTCAATGCTAGCCAATATGGCACTTCAGTGAAAATTACAAAATGACATCATTCTTCAAGACACTTTACTGCCATCTGCTGGAAAACTGTTTTATAATAAAAATAAATACACAATGTGTATGTGCTCCCTTGCTTGAACATATGTGGAAACACTGTCTGAAAAGAGAACACGCCAGAACAAACACCTGAAAGATAAGGAGCTATGGGAATATCTGAAAGAAGTCTTTCAGGCAAAGAGAACAGCAAGTATAAAAGCCTCAAGTCAAGAGAAAAGCTTGACATATTCAAGAAACAGAAAGGTCACAGAAAGTCAGAGACGAGGGTGATACCTAGATCATGTAGAGCCTTTTGAGGAGTTTATATTTTATTCTAAGTTTGCTACAATATTCTAGGAGGGTTTTAAGTAGGGTACTGATAAAACCTGATTTGTTTTTTCAAAAGATGATTCTGGCAGCTCTGTGATAAACTTTAATGAGGTAAAATGGAATCAGGAAGACCTGTTAGGATTTTATGACAAAAAGTCATAAAATGACTTTATGGCATTCATGGCAGCTTGAGTCGGGTTAATAGTGGTAGAGATGGAGAGAAGTGATAAGATTTGGGACATATTATAAAGGCAGAGATGAAATGACTTCTAACAGATTAAATATACAAAGTAAAAGGAGGAATCAGGGATGATGTCTAACTTAAGTCAACTTTTGACCTTAGGAAGTGAGTGCCATTAACTGAGTTGGGAAGACCAGAGAAAGAGCAAATTTGAGGGATGAAGGATGGGGAGAAAATGTTTGCTTTGGTTATATTAACTCTGAAACACCCTGTAAAACCAAGTAGAAATTTAAACAGGTAGTTGAACATGCTAGTCTGCAGCTCAGGAAATGGAGAAATACATTTGGGTTGAATGTTGAGAGGTACTCCATCATTTAGAGGTTTGAAAAAGGAGTAACCACCAAAGGAAATTGTTCATGATCAACCAGGGAAATAGGGGAAAACCAAGAATGTGGTGTCCAGGAAGCCAAGTGAGGAACATACCTTAAGAAGGATGCAGGAAACTAATGATAGCAAGATTGCCGGTTAAGATGCCCCCAACTTGTATCCCCACTCAACAACATTTTGGAATCCATCCAAGGACAGAAGTGCCTTTGTGGGAGGCTTTGGGATTTAGGTATAAGATTATGAAACCCCAGTGTATTCCAAGACCAAGGAGAGCCATTTTGAGAAGACTGGCCTGTACCAGGCACCTGAATCCCTGACCATGGTCCCAGCTACAAACCCAAAAACAGCTCCGTATCCATCAAGACTGAAAGGAGAAGGTCTTTACCTGCCAAAACCAGTCAATAAAGACTGCAAGCAGTGTTTGCTCCCTCAAATGCACAGACACCAAGGCAAGGCTACATAAGAATATCACACAAATCAGGCACATGTGACACCATCACAAGAAACCAATAAAGATCCAGAACTGACCCCAAAGAAATGGAGATCTATGATTTGCCTGACAATGAACTCAATAGAGTCACCTTAAAAAAACTCAACAAAACTCAAGAGAACAAAGATAAACAACTAAATGAAATGAAGATAACAATGCATGAACAAAATCAGAAGTTTAATCAACAAATAGAAACCACAAAAAAGAATCAAACAGAAAACCTGGAGCTGAAGAATACAAGGACAGAACTGAAAAAAATCAATAGAGAACTTCAACAACAGACTTGCTCATGCAGAAGAAAGAATCAGAGAACTCAAATGGAGATGATTTGAAATTAGCCAGTTATAGGAACAAAAAGAAAAGAGAATGAAAGAGTGAAGGAAGCCTACATGAATTATAGAACACCACCAAACGAATGAACAGTCAAATCATGGGAATCCCAGAAGACAGAAAAAAGGGAAGAAAGCTTAAAGAAATAATAGCTGAAAACTTCAGCTCCCAAATCTTGGGAGAGATATGGATATCCACAAACAGTAAGCTCAAAGAACCTCAAGCAAGATCAGCCCAAAGATTACTCCAAGACGCATTACAGTCAAAATATTAAAAGCGAAAAGACAAAGAAAGCATTTTGAAAGCAGCAAGGAAAAAATGACTCCTCACATACAAAGGAACCCCCTAAGGCTATCAGCACATTTCTCTGCAGAAACCTTGAAGGCCAGGAGACAATGACTTAATATATCAAAGTGTTAAGAGAAAAAAAAAAATGCCAACCAACAACACTGGCAAAACTGTCCTTCAGAAACGAAGGAGAGATAAAAACATTCCAGACAAACAAAAGTTGAGGGAGTTCATCAACACTAAACCTGCCTTACAAGAAATGCTAAAGTCATTTCTTCAAGTTAAAATGAAGAGACGCTAAGTAACAACATGAAATAAAACTTACTGGTAAAGGTAAATATGTAGTCAAATTCATAACACCCTATACTGTATCTCTAGCATAAGTTAAAAAACAACAATATATTTTGCACAGCAAAAGAAACCATAAACTAAATGAAAAGACAACCCACAGAATGGGAGAAAATATTTGCAAATGATGCGACCGATAAGAGCTTAATCCCCAAAATATACAAACAGCACATGCAGCTCTATGTCAAAAAAACAAACAACTCAATCAAAAAATGTGCAGAAGATCTAAATAGACATTTCTCCAAAGACGACATACAGATGGCCAAAAAGCACATAAAAAGATGCTCATCATCACTAATTATCAGAGAAATGTAAATAAAAACTACAGTGAGGTATCGCCTCACACCAGTCAGAATGGCCATTATCAAAGTCTACAAACAATAAACGCTGGAGAGGGTGCAGAGAAAAGGGGACCCTCCTACACTGTTGGTGGGAATGTACATTGGTATAACCACTATGGAGAACAGTATGGAGGTTCCTTAAAAAATTAGAAAACAAAAAAAAACAAAAAACAAAACAATAACTAATTTTCTTGTCAACTGCACTATTATGAACTTTCATCAGATCTTTAACCGTGGTCATTTTTAAGTCTTTTGTCATTTACAGACAGTTCTGGGTGTACTCTGATGATTTTGCAAATATGTTCCTATAAAAGGGTTTCATCTTCAAGAAATTCATGAAAAAGACTCTGACAAGTTCAGGTTTCTGGTAACTGACTGTACTGCTGAACTGAATGAATAAGCATTTTCAGAACTCTAATGAAAAACTGATGAACTCATAAAAGTGCTAACAAAAGATCAAGATGAAAAAAAAATTAATTACATGGGACTGAGTGAACTGATGAGGATGAGTATAATTTTTGTGACTTTCTGTCTGAATTTAAAAAAAAAAAAAATCCCACAAGGACTCAGAGGCAAAGAATATATAAATCAATTTTCACTGCAAAGTAAAGGAGCTGTTACAGTGGAGGATTACTGGACTGAATGTCAATATTATGACATAGTATGAGTGTGTTTCATGTTTGGTAATTGCAATCATTGTTGCTTTTGTTGTGGTCATCCATGTACAATGCTTGGTGTCAGTCTATTTATCTCTTGTAAAAATAAAATACAGTGTGTGTGTGTGGAAAAAAAAAAAAAAAAAAAACTAGAAAACAGAACTACCATATGATCCAGCAATCCCACTCGGGGGCATATATCTGGAGAAAAGCATAATTTGAAAAGAAACATGCACCCCAATGTTCACTGCAGCGCTGTTTACAATAGCCAAGACATGGAAGCAACCCAAACGTCCACTGATAGAGGAATGGATAAAGAAGATGTGGTACATATATACAATGAAGTATTAGCCATAAAAAAGAATGAAATAATGCCATTTGCAGCAACATGGATAGACCTCGAGATTATCATACTAAGAGAAGTCAGAGAAAGACAAATATCATATGGTATCACTCATATATGGAATCTAATTTTTTTAAAAATGATTTAATGAACTTATTTACAAAATGGAAACAGACTCACAGATTTCAGAAACAAACATGGTTATTACCAAAAGGGAAATGTGGGGGGGGAGGGGTAAATTATGAACTTGGGATTAACATACACACATTACTATATATAAAATAGATAACCAACAAGGACTTACAGAGGGAACTCTACTCAATATTCTACAATAAACTATATGGGAAAAGAATCTGAAAAAGAATGAATATATGTATATGTATAACTAAATCACTATGCTGTACACCTGAAACTAACACAACATTGTAAACCAACTATACTCCAATAAAAGTTAAAAGAAAAAAGAAATATTTATAGAAGAAAACATAAAAATACAAAATATAAAACAATATTATTAACTATAATAACTTGTTACTGGCTGCAGAATATAAAAAGATAAAAAGTATGACATCAATAGTGTAAAACATGGGGTGAGGAGAAGTAAAACTGTAGAGTTTTTGTAAATGATTGAAGGTAAGTTGTGATCAGCTTAAAACAGACTACTGTATCTAAGATATTTTACATAAACTTCATGGTAAACACAAAGAAAAAACCTATAGTGCATACAGAAAATACAATAGAGAAATTAAAGCACACTACTACAGGAAATAAATCAGAAAGGAAGAGAGCAAAAGAGGAAGAAATGAATGAAGGAACTAAAAAAACAGTCAGAAAACAATCAATTAAATCATAATAAAAAGTCCTTATATATCAATAATTACAATACCAATAATTATTTTAAATGTAAATGGACTAAATTCTCCAATCAAAAGACACAGAATGGCTGAATGGATTAAAAAACCCCCACAAGATCCAACAGTATGCTGCCTACAAAAGAATCACTTCAGCTTTAAGGACACAGAAAGGTTGAAAATGAAAAGATATAAAAGGTGTTCTTTGCAAATGGTAATCAAAAGTAATGAGGAGTGGTTATACTTACATAAAATAAAATAGACTTTCAGTCAAAATCAGTGACAAGAGACAAAGAAGATCACTGTATGTAGTGATGAAGGGGTCAACTCATTAAGCGTACATAAAACAATTATAAATTTATATGCAACAAACACTGAAGCATCTAAATATTTAAAGCAAATATTAACATAACTAAAGGAAGAAATAGAGAGCAATACAATAATAGTAGGGGACTTCAATATCCCACTTTCAACACTGGCTAGATCATCCAGACATAAAGTTAATAAGGAAAAAGGAGACCTGAATAACAGTATACGCTAAATGCCAGATGTGGCTAAAATTAAATTATAACCAGAAGATATATTTCCTATCCTTGCACTAAACTACTACGTACCTGGCAAATACCTAATATCTAGCCCAATTTTCAAATCATGTGAACTGGGCCTTTCCAAACATGCTAGCTTATACAAACATCTCCTCTTTGGAGGGCTTATTATTTGCTCTTCTCATTTGGTATTCCTTGAAGTTGCTTTTCTTTTGCACTTGTCTTGTCTCTCCAGTGAGAATGTCAGCACTTTAGGAACAAAAACTAGAATACTTCCAAGAATCCTCTAAAAATGTCATGAATCTTAGTAGATACATAATATTTATTAACTTTCTAGCACTTTTTTCTATGATGTCAGAAATCCTTTGTTTACATACTTTCATTCTTAATATTCTTACAAAAAAATCCTATTCTATATTTGGAATATTTTCATACATACTTGGTGGATCAGCATTTTCATCTCCAGGAGTATCTGAAGTTGACAATAGCTATGAAACAGGAGAAAAAAATAATAGGTAAAATCAGAAATCTCAAACAACCTGAACATAGCAACATTAAGATAAGTTTATCTTAAGCACTGTACACACACTTTTGAAAACATACTTCAATTTGCTATGTTTTACTTTAATCATCATAAAACATTTCCTTAAACATCACCCAATTCCAAATTAGAATTCAAGTATTTCTCTAGTTTCAAGAAAACAGGAAAAAGTATTAATGGTTTCTCATTCCACTTAAAAAGTCATATTTCAGCTGAATCACTCTCAGAGATTCCAAACTGCTAACAAGTTATTTTGTTTGTTTTTCTCAAAAAGATGGAGGAGACACTAAAGACTCTTCTCCAACTCCACCACAAATTTGTACAGTGGCAGGTTGAGTGATTTTTCAAATAAAAGGAAAAAACATTCTTTTTTTAAAAGCCCCTGAACAAACATGTCCATTAAGATGGACACAAAACATGTAACTATAATTAATGAGAAAACAGATGTAATTGTCACTTCTAATCATACTTTGTAATTATTATTTAGGAGAATTCAATGTTGCCAATTATAAAAACATATTTACCTGTTCAAGAAGATGAGGATACCTAGCTTGAATCTCATCAACAAACTCCTGCCCTTTCATGCGTATCAAGAACTCACACCTAAAACATAAGAGGAAAATTTTTAAAATTCTTTTATACCAAAAATATAATCTGATTATTCTAGAAAAGTGGCTTTCAAATTCTTTGATTGTACCCCAGAGTACAAACATTTTACATCACAACCTAGTACACATACACATCTAACAGGAACAAAAATTCTCATACAATATTACAAATTCTTACTATGCACTGATGCACTGTGATATTTTGTTTGATTACATTAATATAACCACAACAATAAAAAGGTCTGGACCTCAAAGGAGCACAAGCTAAGGCTTGAAAAATGCTATTCTAGACAATTTACTTTGGGGACTTAACATAGTTTCAGAAACTGTAATTTGCTATTCCTAAAATGTGACCTTTCACAAAATATCTGCTAATCTTTCTCCATTGTCCACTCTACCATTATACTTAAAGCACAAACCCTCCCTCCAAAAAATAGAGAATCAAGTATTTTCATCTATACATAATGTGACAGTGTTTCCCAAATACCTGTTTTCAAACTACTAGAATTTCTCAACGGTGTTCCAGGAAGTTCATATAACGTTTCTGTTTCTTCCCTTTTGTTTTTTCAACAAACGGTGCTAGACAACTCGATATAATATGCAAAAAACAAGCCTTGATCTATGTCCATAGTATACACAAAAACAAACTAAAAATGAATCATATGCCTAAATACAAAACCTGTCAATGTAACTTCTAGAAGGAGACACAGGAGAAAATCTTTTTTTTTTAATTTTTTAAATTTTTATTTATTTTTCGCTGTGCTGGGTCTTCGCTGCTGCACACGGGCTTTCTCTAGTTGCAGTGAGCAGGGGCTCCTCTTCATTGCGGTGCACGAGCTTCTCATTGCGGTGGCTTCTCTTGTTGCGGAGCACGGGCTCTAGGCACAGGGCTTCAGTAGTTGTGGCTCACGGGCTCTAGAGCACAGGCTCAGTAGCTGTGGCGCACGGGCTTAGCTGCTCGTGCATGTGGGATCTTCCCGGACCAGGGGTTGAACCTATGTTCCCTGCACTGGCAGGCAGATTCTTATCCACTGCACCACCAGGGAAACCCTAGGAGAAAATCTTTTTGTCCTTAGCTTAGGTAAAGATTTCTTAGCTAAGAGACCAACAGCACAATCAATAAAAGATAAAATTGATAAACTGACATCATCAAAATTAAAAACTTCTGCTCATCAAATACACTAATAAAAAAAAGGAAAGACAAGCCATAGACTGAAATGCTGCAAAACACATCTAATACAGGACTTGTATCCAGAATATATTGAGAAGTCTCGGAACTTAGTAATCAAAAAAAAAAAAATTTAAAACAGACACTTCATCAAAGAAAATACAGTTCCGAGGATGAAGAACCCACAGATACAGAGGGCTGACTGTACTATGTCATATGAGGGACTTGAGCATCCATGAATTTTGGTTTCTTTTTTTTTTTTTTAATTTCTGCTTATTTTTATAGTAATCTTTTATTTATTTATTTATTTATATATTTTATTTTTGGCTGTGCTGGGTCTTCGTTTCTGTGCGAGGGCTTTCTCCAGTTGTGGCAAGCGGGGGCCACTCTTCATCACGGTGCGCGGGCCTCTTCACTATCGCAGCCTCTCTTGTTGCGGAGCACAGGCTCCAGATGCGCAGGCTCAGTAGTTGCGGCTCATGGGACTCGTTGCTCCACGGCATGTGGGATCTTCCCAGACCAGGGCTCGAACCCGTGTCCCCTGCGTTGGCAGGCAGATTCTCAACCACTGTGCCACCAGGGAAGCCCGAATTTTGGCTTCTTGAGGGGAATCCCTGGGAGTGTCCTAGAACCAATCCCCCACTGATACTGAGGGACAACTGTATACAGATGGCAAATAAGAAGCTCACCATCATTAATCATTAAGGAAATGCTAATTAAAATCACAGTGAAATACCACTACACATCTATTAGAAAGGTTAAAATCAAAAAGACTGACAATACCATGTGTCATTAAGAATCTGGAACTCTTAGAGGTATCATACATTCCTGGTGGGAATTTAAAATGGTACAGCCACTTCAGAAAACGATTTGGCAGCTTCTTCTGAAGTCACAATAGTAAACAAAACTTGCCATCCAACCCACTAATCCCACTCCTAAGTATAACATTTACCTAAGCAAAACAAAAACATATGTTCACAAAGGTTTATTAATGTTTAGAGTGGCTTTATTCATTATTGCTCCAAACTGGAAACAACCCAAATGTCCTTCAACAGGTAAATGGGTAGATTTAGTAGAGATCATGTAAGCATGCTCAAGACTCATGTTCATCATGCAGAGAACACAGCTTGTCATTGTTCATGATCTTAATATAGTTCTAAATTATTTTTATTCTGGGACTAACTTATATTCATAACGACTAAAGACAGGAGGTATAATGAACATTGGCTGCCCCGTATTTCCCCCTTCTCCAATAAATTCTATGAGGACAGATAAATAAAATAGTTATCAGGGGGATATAGGGAAATAGGTGAAAGGGATTAACAGGTACACACTTGAGTTATAAAATAAATAAGCCATGGGGATGTAATATACAGCATAAAGAATATGGTCATAACATTGCAATAACTCTGTATGGGGACAGATGGTTACTAGGCTTATCATGGTAACAATTTCATAATGTATGCAAATATCAAATCACCATGTAGTACACCTGAAACTAACATAATATTGTATGTCACATATTTCAATTAAAAAAAAAGATATTAGAAGGGAAAAAAAGATCCTCATGATGACGTTTGATTTCCCATCACTACTTACAACTACTTATTTCTAGGACTCTTGCCTTCAGACAATGCTGTTACTGTCATGAATTATCATGCTCAATCGAAATGAATCCCAGTATTCTTCCTGGTGTGCTGCAAAATCTGCATTTGTCTGCCTATTAATTTCATTTTCAACCTCATACGTAATGGTACCACAATTTTTGCCTTTCACTTTAATTTGGTTCTTCTTTCTTTTGCTTTGGCTTGATTTTTTATTTGATTCCACACTGTCATGTAAATACCAATACTGATGAAAATAGGAAATTCCTTTTGTATATAGAAATGTAAACCCTATTATCTCTTCTTTTGAATGATTATTACTAAAAATGTTAAGAGGGAAAAAATAAAATAAAACAGTATCCAGTAGGCATACAAATATTTAATAAATGAATAAATAAACTGTGTTAAAATACAGTGATACTAAAAAAAAAAAAATACAGTGATAATGATTATCCACTTTGGTTTTTCATTTTCTGAGATTAAAGATTATCCACAATTGAAATTTGTTGCTTACAAAAAGCACCGCTGGCCTTTTCCCTTACTTAACCATCGAAAACAAAACATAAATTACATAAGTAAACCAAGATTTTGTTTGGTTTTGTTTTATAAAGGACAAAATGCAGCAACTGAAACACTGTAATTGGAAAACTTTCTGTCTTTTTAATACAGTATTAAATTTCAAATTATATGTACATACTCTCAGAGAGCCAAGCACAATCAAATCATTTAAAATTCTGAAAATCAGGAATTCCCTGGTGGTCCAATGGTTAGGACTCGGCCCTTTCACTGCTGTGGCCTGGGTTCCAACCCTGGTCGGGGAACTAAGATCCCGCAAGCCGTGTGGTGTATTTTATAAAATAAAATACAATTCTGACAATGGAACATGCTTTTTTCCTACAAAAATAATTTAAAGTAAACAAAATATGTATCACTTTTGAGAATTAAAAAGTAACAATTTATCTGATACATTATGAATATTAAAGAGGTTCAAGAGATTCCTCATTATTGTGAAAGGCACTCACCAGTCAAAACATTACCTACATGATATGATTACACTTTTATATAAAGTACCTAGAATAGTCGAATTCATAGAGACAGAAAGCAGAATGGTGGTTGCTAGGGGCTGCGGGGAGGGAGGGATGAGGAATTAATGAAATGAGTACAAGATTCAGTCTGGGAAGATTAAAAAAAAATTCTGGAAATGGATGGTGGTAATGAATGAGGAATAATGTGAATGTACTTAATGTCACAGAACTGTATACTTAAAAATGGTTAAAATGGCAAATTTTATGTTAGGTACATTTTACAATTTTTTTAAAAGACCTTATTATCTATTTCAACTCCCTCATTTTACAGATGAGGAAAGGCTCAAATGTGTCACATGACTTGTCCAAGTTCACACAGCTACTCAGTAACAAAGACAGAATTAATTTCTAATTCTATTTCCATCAACAGCACTGCCTCTAAATTCTTTCTAGGCTATAGTAAAAAACAGGACATAGTGGTAGAAACAGTGACTAAAGGGAGATATTTGACATATCGTGACAAGATAAAATTGTACAGAGAAAAAATAATTTACAATTATAATCAGACTTAATACTGATTGTACAATCAGCTTTTATTATATGCATTTTTGTATTTGTCCTATTCCTAGATCATTTCACGTCCCTTCTTATTTTCCTTTTTCCTTTTTATCTTTTTCTTACTTATCTCCTTTTTGTTCTATTTTACATATTTTTATAATACTTAAGTTTTCTTTAAAGCAAAGTGGAAAACATAAATGAAACATATGGCCATAATTGTAAGTGAGTCATCAAGAATAAGTTAAATTACATCCTGAACACATGGCTTACAAAAGAAGAAATCATACAACATTCTACAACATTTTGTACCAAAACAATTAATGTTACAATTTGGTGTTTTTAAAAGGCTAATTCCCTAATGGTATAAAGAAGCTTTGTTATATTGAAATGTAAACTTAATCATGCAAGCATGCCTACTTCTTTTAACCACAGAATTTGTGTAGAAATACCTTTCAAAACAATTACCTTGGAAACCACTTGGCGTGTTCAACCCATGGGTCATCTCCAGATTCCCAACACCTTAAGCCACCATCACAACAAAAGCATTTGACATCATCACTGCGACCTAAAGTAAACACAATAATAAAACTGAATACATACGTGTCCTAATATATAAATCAAAATGAACTAGATAAAATGTATAGCTATACATTTTCTTACCCACATAATAGAAACCAGCACTTGCAAGCTGCTCAGGCTGAACTGGTACAGTTGAAGGCCAGTACATAAATGTTCTCAGTCGAGCTGCATGTGTCTGCATGCTCAAATTTGAAATGTTAAACCTCAGCGTTTCCAGAGAATTTTCCAAAAATGGACAGTTGGGGAAATGTCTCCGGTGTTCTGACATAGCATCATCCTTTGGTTCCCAGTTACTTAGAGTCCCACCACAGGCAAAGCAGGCTACTCTATCTCCAGGTCCTATATAATAAAAGCCAGCTCTTGCCAATTCTGATGGTGACAAAAAGGTTAATGGCCACATCTGGTAAGTAAGAAATCTCGCTTCTTCAGTACTCATGGCATAACTGTAGGGGTTAGTCCTCATTGGGGAAAAGTCTTCAACTGCTCTAGAATTAACAGGGTTTGGTGAAAGGTTGGAATAAGAACCACTGAACGAGCTACTATGTTCCAAAGTAGGTAATAATGAATGTGTAAAACTGTTTCTCACTGGAGAAGAAACATTCTTAGAGGTGGATTCCAGACTAGTAACAGAAACTAGATTCTGAATAAAGCTACAGCTAGGATATAGTTGTTTATGCTTTTCAATAGGATTGTCTCCTTGTTTCCAGTTATCCAGCATCAGGCCACAACAAAAGCATTTGACCTTGTCATTCACACCAGTGTAATAAAAACCAGCACGAGCAAGACTCCTTTCTGAGACAGGAACACCAACGGGGAAAGTTGAATATGTAGACATTCTGTAGAGTTCACATGAAAAGTCATATTTCATTTTTTGTTTGTTGACGATTGTCCAATTTGACAAGATCGTGCTATCTTCCATCGTACTCTTAATTTTTTGATACGAGAGATCTGGGAAAAGTCTTTGGGAGGTAGTTTTGTGCATGAGTCATTTTACTTTTTGACTCTAAAATCCTTCACAAGGCACTTCTCTTCCTTTCACATTAGATTTTTGCCATAAAAAAGAATCAAATGATAGGCCCCTACTTATGTAAAATTCACTACACCTTCTTTACTGGATTTATACCTGAGTTGATACTCAGGTAGGATGAATATCTCTCCTAAATTACCAAGATACTATTTAATACTCTCCGGGATTATATTAACTCAAATGCTATTTGTTCGTTATTTGGTGTAATACTGACCTAATAGCCTGAAAGAAGTTGACACACTTCCAAAAATATGCTAAGACTCCTTGACTTTTCAAGGAGGTTTATATTCCAAAAATTCTAAACAAGGATAGAATACCTAAATTATGCCTTTAATTTGCTTTCAGTTACAAGCTACAAAGCCGGGATATCAAGTCAATTAACGACTATGCTACAAGAGGAAAAAACTATATGCAGGCTTCTTTCCCTATGAGCACTTTAACATATTTTTTTAAAATCTTTTATTCTAGTAAACAAAAAGAATTAAAGTCTTCATATGGTCACATTATCTAAAGGCCAATTTCACAAAGTTTATCATCATAGTATTTACTTAAGAAGGTTAAACTAGCTTCAGCTAACAACTTTTGGAGATGTCAACACCTACAAGCGTTGTTGAACCTAAACCTGTTATACTGTGTACAATGTCAAATGAAATGAATTTTGCTTAAAACTCACAAACTGCTAACTCTTCTGCCTTTGTTAAATATTGTCTGTATTTGTTTCCATTTCCTGCAGCATCATTATTATGTTGTCCTTCTTCCTAACTTTGTATACTACTTTAGTATACTTGATCAAATGAAGGTATCTTCTTCAAAAACTAGTTAACCATAAAATTTCCACAGCTGAAACTTCTTACAAAAATATTAAATAACTTGTCTTTCATTTAAGAATCATGCATCTATAATATCATTCATTTTGTAATTAAAGGTAAATCAATTTATCAAGATACAGCTTGTCCTTTCTAGTGTTATCACAAATGCCTAAGGTACTGTATTACCAACAAAATTACTACTCATGCATAATAAACCAGTAATTAACTCTACTAGCCTTCTTTCTGAAAACCCTTCGTATCTTAAAAGTATAATTCATACACAAAGTTACACTCCACAGAATTCAAACTATATCCCTTTATAAAGTTTCTGAGTCTCCATAATGGGATTTATTACTGCAGGGGGGAAAATGAGGGGGAAAAAGTAGACTCTTCAGGGCTGTAAATCTGAAAAGAAAAAACAAACGCTATTTTAGAAAACTGTATTTTCACGATGAATACAATTTATATTCTTTTCAATTTATTCAGTAAATTCTAAAAGTGATTTACTCTTTAGATAATACATCTTCATTCCAGCTATTTGTCAACAAAACTAATTAGAAAAGCTTTTAATCAAAATAAATACAATATACTCCCCGTAGCACTAAGAATACTTTTTTTAATGCACAACTTTGAAGACAGATGGACATAGAAACATATTTTGGCCTTGGTCTCCTCCCCTCTTCTGGTGACAACTTTTAATAGTTTAAGGATAGTATCTCTGGCAGTTCGCTGGAGGCAAAGGGGGACTAGTGGTGAAAAAGAGACTGAACCCATCAGCAACAGTGCAGCAGTTATTTAGATGGCATAATAGACTGTAACGTTATTTTTTAATGTCAAGTCTCTCCAGGACTAGGCAAACTGACCAGTGAGAGTAAATGCATCAGGAACCCACCAAAAAAACCCTACAACTCTACAATGCCCTCACAATTCCAAAGCGACAACCACAGAAAGCAACTTTAAAACAATATACAGTACAATGGCTTGTGAAACACTGGCCTTGGGAATGTGACGACTTGCATGAATACTTTCGTTACACCAGAACTTGGTGTCCTATCTTTACAGATTTTTACCTACAAGCACCGTACGGTGGATTTGCCCTCTTTAGGCAAACTGTGGCTTTGGGGGTTGAAGGCGGGAGACAGACTGCAAGGGAAGATAAGAGAAACTATGGAATTTACCCATTAATTTCCCGGAGCTATTTCTCACAATACACAACAGACCACTAAAGTGGCAGAGCGCGGTTGGAACTATCTGATATAGGAAATCTCGCCGCCACACAACTGTCTCTGTTTGAACATACTAAACAAAGGAACACCGAGGGTTAAGTTTAAAACCCTGCAAAAACTTGACCAACATCTTGGTCAGAGTCCAAGGGCCGGAGAAGTGGGCGGCGCCCAAAGATGACTTGCAAACAGATCAATTGAAAAAAAATTATTTTCGACCGCAAGTCTTGGAGCTGGAGCTTCCGAATTAAACAGCCTCGGCGAGAGTGAAGAGTAGAGAGCAGAGAGCTCACTGCGACCCCCAGCCTCGGCCCCCGGCCCTGTCTTCCCTCACCCAGCTTCAGCCTCAGGGAAGTGGGCCCCCGCGGCCCGCGCGCCCCTACCCGCCTCGCGCGGCCGGGGCCCGGAAGGAGCTGCACTCACCGCTGGGCCGGTGGAGCAAACGCGGAAACGGCGCGGTAGTCTGGATCCTCCACAGCCCCGAGAGCTGCTACGCCGACAGAATAGGGAGCCGGGCGGCTGGGCTCCTGTGCTCCCAAAGCCCCCCCGCCCGCGCAGGGCCCACGCCGACGCACAGTGACGACAGCGCGCCGGCCGGGATCACGTCACGCCGCGCGAGGGCGCCGGGGAGTCTGCAGGCGGAGAGCGGCCCGAAGCGCGCGCTAGGCCGTGCGCAGTCGGTCAGCCCGCGGGGGCGGCGGGGCTGGGCGTCCCCTCGGCGTTCCAACCTTTAATTTCGCCGCGTGAGCACTTTTGACGTTTCCTTCCCTCGCCGTCCCTGACATTCTCCTGAGGGGGACGTGGCGAAGCGTGAGCCGTAGATTTTGAATCGCGGGAAGCCCTGCGGAAACGCCCCAGCGCGGGCGGTGAGCGTCTCCCCCGCGTCACCCGGCTGGGGTCTAGCCCCAGCCGGATTCCTCTAGTGGGGCCTCCCCTCGGCGTGGGTGACCGCGTCCGGGGGTGGAGTCAATCCGGCGGCGTTTCGGCTTCGATTAAGTGTACAGTTGTAACCGTTTTCCTCAGCAGCTCTGTGATGTCAACCTTCAACAGCTGGCCGTGTAAATGAAAAAAGACGAGTGTTGGAAAGCAGAACAGCATCAGAGGATTAATTTTGAAGCTTTGATTTTATAGTCTTTTGGGGAGTATATCTATTTTATAATCAACCACTGTATCTTTTATTTTTAAACTTTTGTTTTTCTGTTCTGGAGGCGAATGCACTGACGAACGTGTCCTAATTTCAGAAGCTCATCACTAGCAACGGGAACGGTGCTTCAGGCCAGGCTTCGCTCCCCGTTTTTTTCCCTGAATGTGACTAGGATGGAGTGTATACATTCATATACGTGTGTATATATAAATCATACGTGAACCACAGAGGAGCCCTGTATCAATGACATGTTTAAATAGTTAACTGATAGAAAAATTGTAAATACAAAATCTTGGTTTTCCTAGTCAGGGACGTTTTTCTCCCCCCTCTCTAGCAGTGCGGTGAACACAGTAAATATTTGCTGCATTGCAGCGAGAGAATTTTTTTTAGTTTATGTTCTGTGAAGACACTCTTTGTCAATGAAATCAGATGTTTTCTTCTTTCAGGGGAACTCCAGGGGGCAAATATTTCAAAAACTTCCAAATAACAAGCCACTTAATTAGGCAGCCGGGGGAATTCCAAGACCCTGAACCATTTCCCATTTCCTGTCCCTGTCATTTCTGCTTGCCAATCAGTCACAGAATAGGAGGGCTTCTGTTCCAGTGTTAATAGTAAAAAGAAAGTATTTGTAACAGTTTGTGATACAGAGAAACGAAATGCCATGGCTCCCAATGACTAAAAACTTCCAAATATGCACATGAATTTTGATAGTAGTTCAGTATGTAGTTCAAGTTACAATTTCTGGGAAAGTTACAGGACTTTCTTTTTATGTGCGGGAAAATATACATTAGCAAGAATTGTTCATTCTGGATTCAAGATTATTCAAGATTATTTCTCTTTTTCAGTTCTTGTGTGACCAAAAAAGTATAGGGGAAAATTCATATTTCAAAAACCCAAAGTCCGGGGCTTCCCTGGTGGCGCAGTGGTTGAGAATCTGCCTGCCAATGCAGGGGACACGGGTTCGAGCCCTGGTCTGGGAAGATCCCACATGCCGCGGAGCAACTAGGCCCGTGAGCCACAACTACTGAGCCTGCGCGTCTGGAGCCTGTGCTCCGCAACAAGAGAGGCCAGGACAGTGAGAGGCCCGCGCACCGCGATGAAGAGTGGCCCCCACTTGCCACAACTAGAGAAAGCCCTCGCACAGAAACGAAGACTCAACACAGCCAAAAATAAGTAAAATAAATAAATGAATTTAAAAACAAAAAACAAAAAACTCAAAGTCCTTATATATTTTCCCCAAGAACCCACGTAATAACATTCAGGTGTAATAAATACTACTTTATAACTTTTAATCCTATATAACCTTGTAGTTGAGTGTTAAATTTATTCAGTTACCCACTTATTCAGTTAATCTTTTTCATATTTCCAGTGTAGAATTGCTGGTGATTTTTAAAAATAAGTTGTGTTTTTCTGCTGAGGTTGCTATACTAATATTTTTCACATTTATGTAGAAAAATATTTACAGGATCCAAGACAATTTGAGGAGGAATATAAGACTGAAGGGGCTTGTCCACTAGATACTGAGTTATATAGTAAAGTCATAGTAATTCAGATAGTATTGTATTAACACAAGGATGGACAAATAAAGGAACAAGATAAATAGCCCAGAAAAGATATATATGTATATGTGAATTTGATACATGACATTGGTATTACATATCAGTGAGAAAAGGATTAACTGGTCAATAAGTAATACTGAATGAATGGTTATTCTAATGAAAAATAAAATTAGATAATCACCTAACTGTTAAAAAAAATTCCTGATGGATAAAAACCCTAAAAGTGAACAGCTATGATTGAGAATCCAGGGTTTTAAACATATTTTTTGAATTATAATCCATTGCAGTTATTGTCAGTAGGCCAATGGGAGCTTATTCATGTTGGCTCCTGAGTCCTTTTGACGTGGCCATAGTAGTCTTTGATTGCTTTGGAGGCTGGCTTTGTACATTTCTTACCCAATACCTATAATTAGCCATTTATTCAAAGTGCTCTGGTTCCTTTAGTGGGAAATGGTATTTAAAGACCATAATCTGAATGTTTGTGGTACTAATTGTTATTAAGTTGTATTGTTTTTATAACCTGTTCCGTGGACACAGTTGGGTAAATACGGCCTTCTGGTTTTTTTAATAAAAAGCATCATGAACTCTAACTTCCAATTCAAATTCAGGAATTCAAGGTTTTATTTATCCTCATTGATTGTACAACTCCCTTTCTTCACACTGAAAAATCCTTATTGTCACCTGTACTCCCTTCCTGCCCTGTAGGCAATGATTTAAACATTTTGTTAATTTTTTTTATTCTAAAAATATAGTTTATGTACATTTATCCATATCTCCCTTTTTCTTAGATAACTGGTAGCATACTTTTTTCCATCTTTTTTTTACTTACTAATAAATTATGGAGATCACTCAATACTAGTATATATAGAGAGAGATTCCTCATTTCTGCACAGTACTCCAGTGTAGCACAGTGCTACTCTGCACAGTGTAGATGTAGCACAATATATTCAACTAGTCCCTGTTGATGAAAAGATCAGTTGATGGAAGAAAGAAATGGAAATTTTACTTGAGCCAAATTTTTTTTTAATAAATTTATTTATTTATTTTTGGCTGCACTGGGTCTACATTGCTGCGTGCAGGCTTTCTCTGGTTGTGGTGAGTGGTGGGGGGGCTACTCTTCGTTGCGGTGCACGGGCTTCTCATTGCGGTGGCTTCTCGTTGCGGAACACGGGCTCTGGGCACGCGGGCTTCAGTAGTTTTGGCACGTGGACACTAGAGCACAGGCTCAGTAGTTGCGGTGCACGGGCTTAGTTGCTCCGTGGAATGTGGGATCTTCCCAGACCAGGGCTCGAGCCCGTGTCCCCTGCATTGGCAGGCAGACTCTTAACCACTGCGCCACCAGGGAAGCCCACTTGTGCCAAATTGAGGGTTATAACCCAGGAACAGTCTCTCAGAAAGCTCCAAGAACGGTTCTGCCTTTTACAGGTCAAAGCACAGTTATATGTTTTTGAGACAGAGGGCTGTATGTTAAATGATGTATTATTGACAGTTAATGTAATCTAGCGTGTAGTGGGTCATGGGTCATTGTGGCCCCATACAAGATTAAGAAGGACTGTTATCTTGTAAGGAGTTGGCTTGGTGCTAGGAGAATGTTGCTCTTTATTGTTGAGCAGGTATTCCTGCCTATGGAGAGGTTTGGTCGATGCATAATGCAGATACACAATGCACAGTAGAGGTGGGAAGAGGGGACAAAAGAGCAGAGAAAATTTTTTTATGTTTAAATTTTTCTTGTCTTGCCATAAAATGTAATTTTATTTCGTATACCATAATGTATTCAACTACTTCCCTATTGATGGACATCTGGGTGGTTTCCAATCTTTTGCTATTACAAATAATGCTGTAATGAATAGTTATGGATATCTTGTTTTAGGATATGTTCCAGAAGTTGGGTTCTTAGGTCAAATAGCAAATTCATACGTAATTTTGCTAAGTATGATCAAATACCCCTCCCCCTCCATTGAACTGTTGGCATTTTGCAACCCAGTCAGCAATGTATGTAAATTCCTTTTTTCTACACAGCTTCATCAGGGGAATATGTTGTCAAACTTTTGGATTTTTGCCAGTCTGTTAAATAGAATCTCAGTGTGGTTTTAATTTCATTGCTGTGTTATGAATAAGATCGATAATCTTTTTAGTGTATCAATTGCATATGTAATGGTTTATCTTTTTAAAAGTATAAAGGAATGTTAGGATTGATTATGTGGTATTATTAAAGAAAAATTATTCTGACACTTGTTAAAACATTAACAAGTAAGGAACTACAAGTAAGGAAGACTTTATTCAAGACTATTGCAATAAGAGCATTGCAATGGGGGAGAGAAATCAGGCTCAACTCTGAATACAGCAAAGATAGCTGAGGATTTGTAGCCAAACAATGGAATGAAGGGGTCAGTGGAAGAAAAATTACTTAGTGGAGACATCAGGGCAGGTGGATTCTTGCTGAAGATTGGCCAAGGGCTGATACATCAAAAGTGGAAGATAAAGAATTTAGTCAGATATCAAGGGTGGGAGCATTCTCACTAACCTGACTTAGCAGGATTCTTGCTAAGACTGGGCTAGACAGGCCAAAGATGGGGTGGGGGGTGACAAATGGAGACGGCACTGACTTAAATCTACATAACAAACTTTACCCTGGTTTACCATGCCTTTCCTGGTAACTTCCGCATAACTGGCTTCCTCACACCCTTCTTTCTCTCTTTTGTCTTGAGCTGAAAATGGTATTTAAGCCTGTGGCTTAGTCCACCTCAGGGAGTTACTCATTTTTCCCTGGGTATCTCCCATGTATACATGAGGTATATACATGAAACTTCTGTTTGTTTCTCTTGTTAATCAGTCTTTTATTACAGGGGTGTCAGCCAAGAACTCAGAAAGGTAGAAGGAAAATTATTTTTTTCTCCCCTACATTAGTATATACCGTAGGAAAGGAAAAATCTCTTCCTATGCCCAACTTAGGTTCTCCAGCTGGGGTCCTGTAAACTAGACTGGCCAAAAATAGATTAGCAAGAGAAAAACAAGCTAATTAACATGTGCATTGCACATGTATGAATAAGAACCCTCAGTGATGAGTAACCTTAAAGAGAGGGTTAGAACTTGGGTTTTAATACCAACAAAGGAAAAGAGGTTTGGAGCTTCTGGGTGAGCGAAGCAAGTTATAGGAAGGTGACCAAGAAAAGCATGGTAAAGGAGCTGTTTAGTAAGGTTTGTTATGCAGATTTGAGTCCTTGCCTTCTCCTTTGATAAGAGTTTTAATAGTACTTCTCTTCCAGATACTGAAGAGGGAGACACCTCTACAAATGAAAATTTACTTTAGAGCTTTTCATGATAGATCTCAATACCCTTTAGCTCAAAATAATCCATTTGCCAAAAGTACATTTTGGGGTGGCATACTCTGTTACCCCTCAGTACATGAATGAAATGTATACTTTCCTGAATTTTTGAAGTATTTTATTTAAAAAATTCAATAAACAAAACCCAACACATAAAGAACTTGGAAATTTTGGCCACATCACAATTTTCTTCCCCAACGTCTAGTTACTTAAAACATCCCAAGCATTACCTTTCTATCTGTTGAAAAAAAATCACTATATATCTGTCTTAATCATGACAGCTTTAAAATTTTGTTGTCTGTAGCAAAAGTCAAAATTTTTAAATATCAGAAATATTTAAAAGCTTAATTAGTGAACTTTATTTAATATAAAGTAGAATCTCAGCAGCTCTAATTGCAAAGAATCAATGAGTTAAAAGTTAGGATGATAAAGGTTTACATAAATGGATTAAAAATGGCCCCTGCACATTGGCCCTATATTGTTTACTTCATAGCAGATTGGGACCACTAGCTCAAAAGCTTGCCTCTGCCAAACTCAAATTTTTACACATCGAATTGCTTTGACTATATCCTAAATAACCATATTTTAAGCCATTTAGAGCCTGCCTGTTTTGTATGCCCAGCATCCGCAAGACAAACCTCAGCCTAAGAACCCAAGTCACTGCTACCCTTCCGAGATCCATGACTAAGCTGTCTGCAACATCACCTAGCTATGTAAGCCTCCTCTCTGGTTCCCCTCTTGCCTGGGAGTTCCCTTGTCCTCTTCCCCTTCTGGTGGTGGGCCCCCACCTGACTCTGGAAGGTCGCCTGCTGTGAGGGATTTCCCCTTGCCTGAACCTGCCAAGCACACCAAAATAAAGCTTGTTGTGTGCTACTGCCACCTGGTGGTCTTTTCTTTAATTAAAGTCCCGAAATCCTCGAACTCATAACAAAAGGAAAAGCCTTAACGATTGGAGAAAAAATAGTCACAAGAAGTCATGTTGGCAAACACAAGGCATAGAGGACCTTGTTCTTTCTATGCGTATTTCCTGTCAAGGGAGGAGAAGATAAAAGACTTCTAAGATCCAGAAAGCTGATGCAGATCTAGGGAAAGTTTTTCCTGTGGTTTTCCTGAAAATAATCATGTGAGAGAAACTGAGAAGGTGAATCTGTAGTAGAATTATTTGAAAGCCTTAGTAAAGTGCGATAAATAAATACAACTTTAGGTGACTTAAAAATTTGAACTCTCCATAACATAGGTAAACTATGTTAGTGAAAACATACCCTTTTATAGATGACAGTGCAAAATCATTCTAATCTTTGAAATATGTGCAATATGTCACAAAAACTTGGGCATTACAGTGAAACAGATTTTGCTTTAATCTCTGCTGTTTCTCCTTGAGTTACATGCCTTTGAACAAATTATTTAACTCTTTCATTCATTTAAGAATCATGGAGGTGAGTGGCCAAGATAACAGAGTAGGAAGACCCTGAGCTCATCTCGTCCCACGGGCAAACCGAAATTACAGCTATTTACAGAGCAACTATTGATAAGAAAGACTGGAATCTAGAAGAAAAGATTGTCTACAACTAAAGTGATAAAGAAGGAACCACAATGAGATGGGTAGGATGGGAGGAGACACAGTATAGTCATGACCCATACCCCCTGGTGGGTGATCCACAAATGGGAGGATGATTACAATTACAGAGGTTCTCCCCAAGGAACAAGGGGTCTGAACCCTACATAGGGCTCCCCATCCCAGGGGTCCTATACCTGGAAGATGGACCTCCAGAATATTTGGCTTTGAAGGCTAGTGGGGCTTACTTTGGGGAGAGCCAGAGGGTTGTGGGAAATAGAGACTCCACACTCAAAAGGCACATACAAAATCTTACATGTTCCAGGACCCAGGGCAGAAGCAGTAATTTGAAAGGAGCCTGGGTCAGAGCCACCTGATGATCTTGGAGAGCCTCCTGGAGAGGCAGGAGGCAAATGGAGCTCACCCTTGAGACACAGACAACCACTTTTGGCAGCTCATTCTACCCCTAGGACACTGGTGCTGGCAAGTGCCATTTTGGAATCCTCGCTCTAGCTTCTTAGCATCAGGACTAATAAGGCAGGCTGCCTTAAGACCCACTGAGCCCACAGACATCCTGAGATATGGTCATATCCAACAGAGGGTCCAGGACCTGGCTCCACACACCAGTGAGCCAGCACTAGCCCCGAGAACCCCAGGACCCTGCAGCTAGAGACCGCGGGACACAGCTCCACCCACCAGTGGGCCTGTACTAGCCTTGGGACCAGCCTCACCCACCAGTGGGCAGGCACCAGTCCCAGGATCTCCAAACCTGCCCACCAGGGAGCTGGCACTAGCCTTGGAACCAGCCACCCACCAGCGAGCAGACACCAGCCCCAGGACCCCCTGGGACCCGGCTCCACCCATCAGTGGGTCAATACACCAACTTCAGAACCCCAGTGCCCTGCAGCCAGAGATGTCAGGACCAAGCTCCATCTACCAGGCCAGAACCAGCCCCAGGAACCCCTTGACCTTGGCCTTACCCACGAGTAGGTGGGCACAAGCCCCAGGACCACTGCAGCCCCACAGCCTGCTGTAGCAGGACCCAGTCCATCCACCAACAAGCCAACACCAGCTCTGAGACACATTGGGCCAATTAGCCAGCTGCCCCAGGATCTGGCCCCATCCACCAGTGGGCTGACACAAGCCTTCAGGGCACCCCAGACCCCACAGGCAGCACCCACCCACCAGCAGACCAAACAAGCTCCAGAACCCTTAGGGTCCTACAGCCAATAATCCCAGGACACTGTTCTGCCCACCAGTCAGCCGGCACTAGTCCAAGGAACACAACAACATGCATACTGTCTTGTCAGCACCCAGCCAACCCACCAGCAGACCTGCCCCAGCCCCAGGACCCCATGTGCCCTGGCCCTGCCCACCATTAGGTCAACACCAATCTGGGAACCTTGGGCCAATCAGCCAGTGGGCCCAGGATCTGGCCCCCGCTACCAGGGGGCTGACACTAGTTTCAGGACCCCAGGGTTTTGCACCCAGAGAACACAGGACATGGCTCTGACTAAGAGTGACCAGCACAAGCCCCAGGACATCCTGAGCCCAGGCTCTGCCCACCAGCAGGCCAACACCAGCTCCAAGAGACTTTGAACCCCTCAGCCAGCCACCCTGGGATCCAGTCCCACTCACAGGTGGGCCAGCAGCCCACAGAACTCGCAGCAAACCACGTCAGGAACTGGCCTCACCCACCAGCAGGCTGACACTAGATCTAGGAACCCTGGTCCTGTAACCTGGTTCTACCCACCAGTGAGCCTGTATTAGCCCTGGGAACCCCATGAGGCTCTGCAGCCAGCCGCCCCATGACCCAGCCCCACCAACCAGTGGCCAGCAGTCTACACACTGGGAAGAACTTGGCAACCAACCAAACTGGGGGCCAGCCACACCTACTAGACCACACAAAGTAGTCAGCCCACCACAACAGAGGACGAATGCAGCCCACATTGGGGGCACCCCTAGAGCGAATAGCTCTTGTGACCAGAGAGGAGTGTGCTGCTGGGATGTGTAAGATGACTCCTACAAAAGGCCACTTCTCCAAGGTTAGGAAACATAACCAACCTATCAGATACACAGAAATAAAAATAGCAAATTAGGCAAAATGAGGTGACAGAGGAACATAAAGATGATCAAAGAACTCAGGAGAAGATAGAATGGACGGAGTGAGATGTTAGACGTTTTTAACAAAGAGTTAGTTAGAAAATATAAAGAAGAACCAGAGATGAATACAAAAACTGAAATGAAAAATATAGTAGAAGGAATCAAGAGTAGATTAGATGCAATAGAGGAACAAATCAGTGAGCTGGAAGACAGAATAATGGAAATCACTGATGCTGAAAAGAAAAAAGAAAACAATAAAAAGAAATGAGGACAGTTTAAGAGATCTCTGAGACAACATCACGTGCACTAATATTCACATTACAGGGGTCCCAGAAGGAAAAGAGAGAGAAAGGGGCAGAAAACATATTTGAAGACATAATAGCTGAAAAATTCCCCAACCTGGGAAAGGAAACAGGCACACAGATCCAAGAAGCACAGATAGTCACAAACAGGATTAACCCAAAGAGGACCACACCAAGACATAATTAAAATGTCAAAAATTAAAGAGAGAATATTAAAAGTAGCAAGGGAAAAGCAACAAATACAAAGGAATTCCCCTAAGGCTATCAGCTGACTTTTCAACAGAAACCCTGCAGGCCAGAATGAAGTGGCATGATTTATTTATTTATTCATTCATTTATTTATTTGGTTGTGCTGCACAGCTTGTGTGATCTTAGTTGCACAACCAGGGATCAAACCCATGCCCCCTGCATTGGAAGCATGGATTCTTAAGCACTGGACCATCAGGGAAGTCCCTGGCATGATATATTTAAAGTGATGAAAGGGAGAAACCTACAACCAAGAATACTCTACCCCTCAAGGCTCTCATTCAGATTTGATGGCGAGATCAAAATCTTTACAGACAAGCAAAAGCTAAGAGTTCAGCACCACCAAACCAGCTGTACGAGAAATGTTAAAAGGACTTCTCTAAGTGAAAAAGAAGAGGCCACAACTAGAAACATGAAAATTATGAAAGAAAAAAATCTCATTGGTAAAGGCAAATATACAGTAAAGGTAGGAAATCAACCATGTATAAAGCTAGTAGGAAGGCTAAAAGACAAAAGTAGTAAAGTCATCTATATCTGTAATAAGTGGTTAAGGGATACACAAAATAAAAATATATAAAATATGATGTCAAAAAGAGTAAATGGGGGAAAGAGGAGTAAAAATGCAGGGTTGTTAAAATGCATTTGAAATTAAGAGATCACAACTTAATATAATCACATATATGATTATATATATATACATATGTATAGATAGATGATAGATAGATAGATAGATTGCTACATATAAACCTCATGGTAACCACAAACCAAAAATCTATAATAGATACACACACACAAAAGAAAGGAATCCAAACATAGCACTAAAGATAGTCATCAAATCACAAAGAAAGAGAACAAAAGAAGAAGAAAGAACAACAACAAAAACTACAAAAACAACCCCCCAAAATTAACAAAATGGCAAGAAGTACATACCTATCAATAATTATGTTAAATGTAAATGGACTAAATACTTCAATCAAAAGACATAGAGTGGCTGAATAGACACAAAAACAAAACCTATATTTATGTGGTCTACAAGAGACACATTTCGGATCTAAAGGCACACACAGACTGAAAATGAGAGCATGGAAAAAGGTATTCCATGCAAATGGAAATGAAAAGAAAGCTGGGGTAGCAATATTTATGTCAGACAAAGTGGACTTTAAAATAAAGAGTGTAACAAGAGACAAAGAAGGACATTACATAATGTTCAAGGGACCAATACAAGAAGAAGATATAACAATTGTAAATATATATGTATCCAACATAGGAGCACCTAAATACATAAAGAAAATATTAACAGACATAAAGAGAGAAACTGACAGTAACACAATATTAGTAAGGGACTTTAACACCCCATTTACATCAATCAACAGATCATCCAGACACAAAATCAATAAGGAAACACTGGCCTTAAATGACACATTAGACCAAATTGACTTAATAGATAGATATAGAACATTCTAGCCAACAATGGCAGAATATACATTCTTTTCAAGTACAGATGGGACATTCTCCAGGATAGATCACATGCCAGGCCACAAAACAAGTCTCAATAAATTTTAAAAAACTGAAATTATACCAAGCATCTTTTCCAACCACAATGCTATAAGACTAGAAATCAACTACAAGACAAAAAACTGCAAAAAAACCCACAAATATGTGGAGATTAAACAGCATGCTACTAAACAAAAAAAGGATTAGAGAAAAAAAATTTTTAAATACCAGGAGACAAATGAAAAAAACATGATGATCCAAAATCTATGGCATGTAGGAAAAACATTTCTAAGAGGGAAGTTTACAGCGATAAAAGCCTACCTCAGGAAACAAGAAAAATCTAATAAACTACCTAACCTTACACCTAAAAGAACTAGAAAAAGAAGAACAAACAAAATCCAAAGTTAATATAAGGAAAGAAATCATAAAGATCAGAGCATAAATAAAGTAAATAGAGATGGAAAAACCAATAGAAAAGATCAGTAAAACTAAGAGTTGGTTCCTTGAAAAGATAAACAAAATTGATAAACTGTTAGCCAGACTTGCAAGAAACAAAGAGAGGACCCAAATCAATAAAATCAGAAAAAAAAGAGATGTTACAAATGACACCACAGAAATCACAAAAGATTGTAAGAGATTACTATGAAGAATTATACACCAATAAAATGGATAACCTAGAAGAAATGGACAAATTCCTAGAAACGCACAATCTCCCAAGACTGAATCAGGAAAAAGTAGAAAATAAGGACAGACCAATTACTAGTAATGAAATTGAATCAGTAATTAAAGAAAAAAAAAGCTCCCAACAAACAAAAGTCCAGGACCAGGTGACTTCATATGTGAATTCTACCAAACGTTTAAAGAAGAATTAACACCTATCCTTCTCAAACTATTCCAAAAACTTACAGAGGCAGGGACACTTCCCAACTAATTTATGAGGCCAGCATCACCCTGATATCAAACCAGACAAAGATATTACAAAAAAAGAAAATTACAGGCCAATATCACTGATGAACATAGGTGCAAAAATCCTCAACAAAATACTAGCAAACCAAATCTAACAATACATTAAAAGGATCATTATCAAGTGGGATTTATACCACAGATGCAAGGATGATTCAATATCCACAAATCAATGTGACAGATCACATTAACAAACTGAAGAATAAAAAATCATATTATCATCTCAATAGATGCAGAAAAAGCTTTTGACAAAGTTCAACATCCATTTACAAAAAAAACTCTCCAGAAAGTGGGTATAGATGGAACATACCTCAACATAATAAAGGCCATATATAACAAACTGACAGCTAACATCATACTCAATGGTGAAAAGCTGAAAGCATTTCCTCTAAGAACAGGAACATGACAAGGATGCCCACTCTCACCACTTTTATTCAACATAGTATTATCAATAGAAGTCCTAGCCACAGCAATCAGAGAAGAAAAATAAATAAAAGGAGTCCAATTTGAAAGGAAGAAGTGAAACTGTCACTGTTTGCAGATGATATGATACTATACATAGAAAATTCTAAAGACACCCCCCAAAAACTACTTGAGCTCATCAACAATTTGGTGAAATTGTAGGATACAAAATCAACAAATAGAAATCTGTTGCATTTCTTTACACTAACAATGAACAAGAGGAATTAAGAAAACAATCCCATTTACCATCACATTAAAAAGAATAAAATACCTAGGAATAAGTCTAACTAATCTAACTAAGGAAATAAAAGACCTGTGCTTGGAAAACTATAAGACACTGATGAGAGAAATTGAAAATGACACCAAATGGAAAGATATACTATGTTCATGGATTGGAAGAATTAATATTGTTAAAATGCCCGTACTATTCAAGGCAATCTACAGATTCAATGCAATCACTATCAAAATACCAATGGCATTTTCACAGAACTATAACAAATAAATCTAAAATTTGTATGAAAACACAAAAGACTTCGAATAGCTAAAACAATCTTAAGAAAGAAGAACAAAGCTACAGGTATCAAGCTCCCGGATTTCAAACTACACTACAAAGCTACAGTTATCAAAACAGTATGGCACTAGCACAAAAACAGAAACATAGATCAATGGAACAAAATAGAGAGCTCAGAAATGAACCCAAACTTATATGGGCAATTAATGTATGACAAAGGAGGCAAGAATATACAATGGGGAAAAGACAGCCTCTTCAATACATTTGTGAAAACTGGACTGCTACATGCAAAAGAATCAAACTGGACTACTCTCTCACTCTATACACAAAAATAAATTCAAAATGGACTAAAGACTTAAATGTAAGACTTGAAATCGTAAAACTTCTAGAAGAAAACATAGGCAGTACACTCTTTGACAGCAGTCTTTGTAATATTTTTTGGATCTGTCTCCTTGGGCAAAAGAAACAAAGGCAAAAATAAACAAATGGCACTACATCAAATTAAAAAGCCTTTGCACAGCAAAGGAAACAATGAAGAAAACAAAAAGGCCACTTACTGAATGGGAGAAAATATTTGCAAATGATATACTGATAAGGAGTTACTATGCAAAATATGCAAATAACTCATACAACTAAACATCAAAAAAAAAAAACCACAAACAATCCATTTAAAAATGGGCAGAGGATCTGAATAAACATTTTTCCAAGGAAGATATACAGATGACCAACAAGCATATGAAAAAATGTTCAACATTGCCAATTATTAGTGAAATGTAAATCAAAACAACAATGAAATATCACCTCACACCTGTCAGAATGGCTATCATCAAAATAACCACAAATAGGGACTTCCCTGGTGGCACAGTGGTTAAGAATCTGCCTGCCAATGCGGGAGACACGGGTTCAAGCCCTGGCCCGGGAGGATCCCACATGCTGTGGAGCGGCTAAGCCCCTGCACCACAACTGCTGAGCAACCCCCGCTCCCCACAACTAGAGAAGAGCCCGCGCACAGCAACAAAGACCCAATGCAGCCGAAAATAAATAAATAAAAATAAATTTATAAAAAAAAAAAAAAACCACAAATAAATGTTGGTGAGAATTTGGAGAAAAAGGAATCCTGTACACTGTTGGTGGCAATGTAAACTGGTACAGCTACTATAGAAAACAGTATGGAGATTCCTCAAAAAATTAAGACTAGAACTACCATATGATCCAGCAACAGCACTTCTGGACATTTATCCGAAGAAAACAAAAACACTAGAGTATGTATGCACTCCTATGTTCATTGCAGCATTACTTACAGTAGTTGAGATATGGAAGCAACCTAAGTGTCCATCAAGAGATGACTGGATAAAGAAGATGTACTATATATACATACAATGGAATACTACTAAGCTATAAAAAAGAAGGAAATCTTGTTATTTGTGACATGGATGGACCTAGAGGGTATTATGCTAAGTGAAAAAATTCAGACAGACAAAGACAAATACCATATGATTTCACTTACATGTGTAATCTAAAAACACAAAACAAATGAACAAACATAACAAAACATAAACAGAGTTATAGTACAGAGAACAAGGAGGTATATGCCAGAGGGGAGGAGGGCAGGGGGAGGAAAGAACTAGGCGAGGGAAGTTGAGAAACACAAATTTCTAGTTGCAAAATAAATGAGTCATGGTATTAAATGTATTAAATGTATTATACCTAAGTACTAGGGATGTAACATGCAACATGGTAAATATAATCAACACTGTTGTATGTTATATATGAAAGTTAGAGTAAATTCCTGGAGTTCTCATCACAAGAAGAAATTGTTTTTCTATTTCTTTAATTTTGTACCTATGGGAGATGATGGATGTTTATTAAAGTTGTCATAGTCACTTCATGATGTATGTAAAGCAAATCATTATGCTGGATATCTTAAACTTATATAGTACTGTATGTCAATTATATCTCAATAAACCTGGAAAAAAAAAAGAATCGTGGAGTACATACCATGTGCACAAATTCTAAGGACAGTGCAAATAAAAAACAGTCCCTTCCCAAGAGCTCACAAACTAGCAAAAGAGACCAATAAATGAACCCTGTACAATGTGATAAGCACTAGCATAAAGTCAAGTACAGGGGCAATAAACGATCGTGAAGGAAAATCAACTATACTTCAATAAAATTAAAAATTTAAAAATATGGAGCATGAAGAAAACTTTTAACTCAGCCCAGAGGAAAGGGGGTGGATGGTGGATGGAGAGAGTAGCTTTCTAGACAAGATATTTTTATAGTTACATATTACCTTTTAATAATTTCTGATGAGTCTCTAATGTCTTGAAATGATAAAATTAAGAGCAATTATATTATCTAGATCAGTACTGTCCAACAGAAATGTAATGTGATATACATAATTAATTTAAAATTTTCTAGTAACCATATTAAGAGAGTAAAAAGAAACAAGTGAAATTTATTTTAATAATATATTTATATAACCCAACATACCTAAATATCTAAAATATTATCATTTCAACATGTAATCAATATAAATTATTGAGATATTTTATATTATTCTAGGTTTTCTAAATTTATTTTGTATTTTATACTTACCACACATCTCAATTCAAACTAAGCCACATTTCAAGTGCTCAATGGCCTGACATGGGACTAACATATCAGCTAACACAGATCTATTTTGAACTAACAGTTCCCAATATCTTAAAGTATGAAGACCTCTCAAAATACTTTGAGGATATCCACATTATAGTTGGACACTTTTAATATCCATCAATTGATAAATCATATTGAAAAAGCTCTTTTGAGCAAATTTAACAATGCTTTTCCATGTATGCTGATTTTGTATAACAGTGTCTACATGTGTTTGAAAAATGGTACCCTAAGATATGGTATTATATATCATCCCATATCATAGTATGATATCACATAATGTGCTTAAGCTAATTTGAATTGGATTTTGGCCTGACAAAACATGTAGATCACTATTTTTAGGCATCACCTAAGTTCTATTGTATCCACCCCTATTACAGTAACATCAATAAAGCTGATAGATGAGCACTTTTTGAGAGGTTCCTTATAGATATGATTCAAATACCCTGGTAGCAAGATGATTGTTAAAGAATTCTTAAGGTCTCTTCCAGTTGATGGTAGTATTTAATATGGGTTCTTCTCCCAACTCTCTTACTTACCAGCTGTAAGACCTTAGGCAATATACTAAACCTTTCTAAACCTTTGTTTTTTCATCTTTAAAAAACAAGAACAGTATCTACTTAATATTTGTTGAGCACTCTAGGCATCTTACATGCATCAGCTCTTTAAATCCTCACCGCAATCCCATGAGATGTTGCTATATTATCCCCATTCCACACAGATGCACTCAGAGGCACAGAGATGTTAAATAATTTGTCCAAGATTACTCAGCTGTAATTTGAACCCAAAACCTGCAATTTTAGTCCCCGTGCTATATACTGTCTTTAAGTTACAGTGATTCTCAAATGAGATAATACACACAGACACTTAGTACATGCAAGTTCAGTGTCAGTTTATTATTGTTATTTTTAAGATTCTAATGCCCATATTTGTACCTTTTTAAAATGCTCTTCCCTAACTGGAAATGCCTTGCTTCATCATTCTGAAAATAATTCCAAGTCCCACCTCCTACATATATCTTTTTTTAACTAAGTTGATCGCTCTTCGCCAGAAATTCCCTTTGATATCTAAAGAAGTGCAGAATTTGGCCCATGATTCTCCACCAATGATTATGCCTTATTACTTTAACAACAGTGGTAATTAAGGAGGAAGAAATTCCCTCTCACATCCCACCCCCACTCATAGAAAGTCACTCATTTTTTTTCAGTAAGGGCCTATTCTATGTTTCTATGTCAGGCTTTGAGCTAGATGCTAGACACGTACTGGTGAACAAAACACATGGTTCCTTTTCTCATGGAAATTTTGACAATAGAACATGACATTAAACAAATAAATGTATAAATACAAATTGTGATAAATGTCATGAAGAAAAAGAACAAATAGGCCATCAGAAAGACGGTCTAAGGGGTATAATTTAGATGGAGGAAGTCAGAGAAGGCCTCTCTGAAGAAGTAACATCTAAGCCAAGTAAGACCTGAAGAATGAGCCGAAATTTGTCAGGGAAAGAGTGAATGAAAGAACAGTCCAGTCAAAGACCCTGAAGCAAAAGAGCTTGCCATATTTATTTAGACACTGAAGAAAGCCAAGGTAGCTGAGATATAGTGAACAAGAGGAAAGTAGTAGAAAATGAGGTTGAAAACTATACAGGGCCATGTCAGAACCTGATAAAGAGCAAAATACCTATTATTGTATTTGCACGGTACAAACTCCAGAGATTGGACCTTGCCTATCTCTTCTTTACTAGAAGAGTAGGGGTCGGCACAGTTTTCAAAAGAATGAGTAATCCTGACCTACTAATACTCTTTGTTTCAAGGGTACTAGTGTTGCTTCTAAAATAGTGAATCTCTTAAACATCCCATCTGATAGTTTTGACTGGAACTTACATGGTAACATCCACACTGTCTACTATGATGTGCAAGACGTCAAAAAGAGGTAAAGATGGTTGAATGACATTGCCTGTGACTGCAAAGGAATTTAATGGCTAATAGTATCAAGTAATATAAGGAAATGGATAAAAAGAATGGATGGAAGTTATAAGGAGCATAACCTAAGTATGAAATTAAGCCCATTGCAAAGTTCTGAATTATAACGCTTATTATATATTTTATATTGAGGTTTGAATTATCTACCCAATTCTGGGGACTGAAGTCCAGGTTGGATGGTGGGTGAAGTTGGGAGAGAATCAAATGAATGAATGCATGTCAAGCACCCAAAAGCATGCCTAATGTCAAGCACCTAAAAACATGCCATCAGCAAGTGAAGCTACCATTATTATCTACAGTGACTTTTTTTTTCCAAAACAAAATTTCAATTTAACTAACACTTAGGCAGATAACAAAATATTTGGATAAATAAGTTGGTTATGTTAGCTATACATGTATTACCAAAATGAGAAATGAGCAAGAGTTTCACAGTGGAGATGGCAAAGTTCAAATATTAAATGTAGTATGAACTAAAAACCAGATAAAAAATAGCTGCTGCAAGAAGGGTATATACTATCTAAATATTTATCTTCAAGCTGAGTTACAAATCACCTAAGCAATAATACAATGGATTCAGCCTTGCACTCCAGCAGGACACTGTGGTTAGCGTGAGGCTAGCCAACTGAATCTTCTAACAAAGAGGCAAAATCAGTTGCATCCTAAGTAGTCTCCCAGCATCAGAATGAAGAGATGGAATCTCCCCCTCTTGCTTGGTTCCTAATCTTTCTGTAGAACTCCAGCAGACATCTAGAACTGGTTTAGATGATTGGCCTTTGCTTGTCTCTCCAGACTATTCCCAACTATAGTGTCACTTCTGGTTTTAAAGCCCTAAAAACTCTACAGGAAGCAAAGGATAGAGAATTATGAATTGGACATGTTGAGTACCAAAAAGTAATGCAAAGAAGGAAATTTTTCTGCACTGGCAGTACAGAACAAATTGATTTATGAGAACAAGCTGTTTGTTCCAAACACTGCTAACCAGTGTACTTTTCAAGTCCCAGAATTAATACCAAAGTGGAGAGAATAAAACTAGGGGCTTTTCCCAATGGGTAGGGCAGGCATGAGACTTCCTTGAATGAATCAACAGACAAATGAATAAAGAAATTTACTGGGAAGATTATTTGATTTTGACTCAGACATCCTATAAAATCCTATAGATTAAAGCCAGGTGTGGTTGACCCCTGTGCTCTACAAGTATAAATGAAGAAGCATCTTACAGAAAGGGATCTAAACTGTAGTTCAATATTCAAGAGGTCTTAGGGAGGGATGGAAGGAGGCTGGGAGTCAGTAAACTATCCGATTATCATAGAAATGAAGGTATTAAGAACAAGCGTAATTTTGATTGCTTTATTAAAATGTTCCTCACAGAATTCTTTATAAAAACATCATGTCCTGAAAAAGTCATTCAACAAACATCAAGACTTTCTATGTATAGGACATTGATGGAAAAAGCAAGAGAATCCATGTTCCTGATCCTTAATACAGCTCCAAAATATTTAAAATTCTGAAAGTTCAGTTCAAAATCTTAAATTTTACTTCACTTACAATTTCAATAGTGCTGAAATTTTCCTTTAGTATTGTGCTTATAGTGCTATCCCTGTTTTTTGTTCATGAAAACAAAAGCCTATCATTCCCTTGCTACATAAAATATGTATGTTCATGTTTTACATAAATATTTATATAAAACAAAATTGTTGTAAATAAATAAGAAACCTTAAAGAAACCAAATCAGTATCAAAGTTAAAATTACAATACATGTAATCTACTAATTCTAAAGTTTAGACAAAGTTTTAGATCTTCTTCATGAAAGAAATGTACGAACTGTACCCTTGATTGTACCTCTACAAATAGGGCATTTTCTTAGAGAAGGGGCACAATCTTTGCAAACTACTAGGTGACCGCAAGGAATAAACACTATGGACACTTCTTTGTCCATACACACTTTACATGTTCTTTCTTCTTGTAGTCTCCTCAATTGTTCTTCCATTGGTAAATCTAAGAAGAGAAAAAAAATTTTAATAAAAGGCAATTTGCTGCTTCTCCTCCAATGAAAAGCCAAGAAAATAAAAAACAATGTTTTCTACTGATTTAAATTATTAATACTATTTTACCTGAAACATTTTCTGTGGGAATGTATTTTATGTCTTGTTGCACTAAGGGAGAAAAAGCAAAAGCATTACTATGACAAATAAGATTAACAATATTTAGTCACAGAATATATATTTTTAAACTAACAGTTTAGACTCTGGCCAAATACTATAGATAATTTTCATAATGTCAAGGCAATGAAAGCCTTCAATCTTTTTGTACAATTAATAGTTTATAAATTAGGTTGAATTATTTTCAATAATCACAAATCATTAATAAAAGCGTATTTTCAATTGACCTAGGAAGTTCCAAAAGTAATTTTCCAGCACTCACCAAATAAATGCTGGTATAACATGGGGTCAATTTCTTGTAGAGAGTTTTTGAATATGGTGGCTGCAAAATTTCCTTTTACTAAGATAGTATCAATCAGTTCTCTTGCTTGTAAGGATGTCTGTGTTTTTTGTTTAATAACATCACGTTCTTGCTCGCTAATCACTCTGGCAGTTAGTAGACTATCCAGGATTGGAAGCGCACAAGTCAAATGTTGAAAAAGTGCCATTCTATTCTTCCGGATTAATGATAGGTCATCTTTATAGAAAAAAACACAAATACAATCACGTTCAAACTCTGTCCACAAACTTCCTTCCACATATACACATATAACTGAATGAAAAAACCATAATTCATAATCAGTTGGCACTGAAGTTGATTGCTAGCTTTGGGGGTACCTGATGCCCCGTGCTTGATAATAACTCTAATTATAATAAGAACTAACACTGAGCACTGTGGTAGGCACTTTCCATGTATTAACTCATTTCATCTTCACAACAGCCCTTTGAGGTAGGTACTAGTACCCTTATTTAGCAGATAAGAAAATAGAGGTACAGTGAGGCAAGTAAATTGCTAAAGGATGCACAACTAGCAAAAGTCAAACTGAGGCAATTTGGTTTCATAATCTATGCTCTCTACCATTCTGCAATACTGCCAATCCTTTAACCAAATAAAACTTAGAAACAAATAAAACTGAAATTTTAATCCAATCTAGTCGAAGTGGGGAAAGGCAAAATCAAGGGAATTAAAATGATAGAACATTTTTTTCTTAAATTATCAGTCACCCATAAAACTTCTTTAAAATTCTATTTTAAGATGAAATTATTAATTAATTATTATTTCCCAAAATTAGACATGATATTGCTATTACCTCAATGTTTTATAGTAAGGGGGGAAAGGCACTAACAGCATTTTGAAAAATAAATCCTACTTGTCAATACCTTCCTGTCCTATACGATCTCTGTATTCTTCTTCCAAATCTAGATTTTGTATCTAGTGGTAAAATATTTTACATTTGAAACTCTGCAATTTTATTATCTCTTTGGAATATGACTTATGATTCCAAGTTTATTAATTAACTATCATATAGTTTTACCATGATCCATAAAGCTTTTCTATAAAATAAAAAGAGAAGTTGGGCTGTCTAAAGAAGAATTATTTGAGGGGAGATGATCATTAGATTTTAGAAACTCTCACTTTGTCAAATAATAGGACATATAAATAGAACTGTTTAGTAAGGAATAAAAAACAGTGCTTAGTCAGAAAGTCCAGCCTCGAGATATACATTCTGAAGAGAACTGAAGCTCTGAGAATAAATGAGAAAAGGATCAGGACCTAGAACAGTGTCTGGCACAAAGTCAATGTTCCACAAATACCTGTTGAACAAATGAACCATCAGGCCTTGGTAATTTCAACACTAGTAGGAACAAAGAAATAACAGCCAGAGGGATGGAAGAATTAGAACTTAACATATTGTTAAGTAATCTATGGTTAAGAAGTAGTGATATTTTAGAAAATTAAAATATAATTTATACTTGATGTTAAAGTACATTAATTTTTTAATTTTTTAATTACATTTTACTTGAACTAATGTAAGAAGTTCTCTGAAATTCTTAAGATTTCTAAAATTGGATTGCTAGTAGCTGCAGAAAATAGTCTCACTTCAAAGTCATAGACTGTATTCTGGTTTATAAGAGGTGAAGACTTGAATAAACCTTTGAAGCATATTATTCTTTTATCCTGGAAAAAATATCCTAAGTTGCCTCTTTATTTACTCATCTGTCAAGAAATCACTCACTTACTGTTCTGGGAAACTATAATCAGTAACGTAAACGTAAGTATTTTCATTGTCATTCAAAAAAATATTTCTTGAGCACAGACTATATACAGATACTGTGCTAGGTAGTATGGATATAACAGTGAGCTGAGAAGCTAACGGGTATTTTTGATAATCCAAGTTATTGTATACTGTTGACTTGGAGTCATCTCTGGAAACTGTTGATTTTTTTTTTGGAAGAAAAATAAGTATTTTATAGCTGGATGGCTTTAGACTTCTAAGGGTCTATAAACAATTGTGGAAATGGGTGTTCTCTTCTTTGAGCAGGTGTTCACTGACAACCAGTGGTAAGACTGAGAGGACTACAGGAAGGACATGCAGCCCTATCTTCACTTCACAATGAAAAGGAGAACTTGGCTGGGCAAAGATGAACTTGGACTACGTTGCTGCTATACTGGTGACATGTAGAACTGAATAATTCACACTTTGGTAAATAGAGGATGCTGTATTCCTATGATCTGATATGTTTGTCTGGGTTGGCCAGGGGTAGATTTTTCCGGGAATGGAGTGGACAATCTCACCGTCAACCATTCTGGGAAGAAAGAGGTCCCAGATGGCCTTGGACAAGGATATGGGGCAAACCTTTCTCATTCTGGGCTTTGTGGATATTTGGGGGCCTGAGCTTTGCTTGGGACTTTCCTAGTCATTTGTTAAAACTGGCCAGAGCTAGAGAGGTGAATCAGGAGCTAGGCAAAGAGATTCATGAGGACGGGCTTAGGGGCACCAAGAGAGGCCACATACAGTTATAGCTGTCAACTGCCATCTGTGATGTAATGCCCTTCTGTTATCCCTAAATCTCCAGTAAGAGCTTGTTAAAAGTTGTAGTCTGTTTTCAGCTGTGTTGAAAGGACTCTTGGATCTGGTCCATGCTTCGGAAGGAGTGGCAAAGGAGAGATCAACATTTCTCTTTGTCCAGGCCAGAGTGATGATGGCAGTGGAGCAACCAGATGAGAATGAACATGCTCATCCAGAGGAGGGGATGAGCCTCAACACAGTAGAGGCAACAGGGAGCAGACAAGGCTAGCATGGAAGGGCATGGATAACTTGTCTTGGGAGAATGGGAAACAGTGTCTTAGAGCTCCCCTAAATAACAGAGGGGCACTCCAAAGGGGAACTCGGTTCTTGTGTGGGCAAATAGGAAACTTAATCATAATTTGTACATTAATTTATAGTCACAGGCTGAGATACACTGTTACGCTAATATTAAAATTAGTAATTGTCCCTGATCCCACCCCAATTTATAGCAAAGAGGAGTGAGCAACTAGTCTGGGATCAAAAATGTGCCATGAATAATTACAAACACAGTCAATTACCCAGAATAAAAATAGAAATTAAGAAAAAGCAGGAAACAATGCTTTCACTCAATATATTTACTTATATTTTCAATTTACTAATAAGCAACTCAAATATATTTTAATGTGAAAAAAGTTTTCAGAATTCAAATGCAGAATATTGAACTTAAAATCCACTGGATTGACTATATTTTCAATAACTTATGTACAGTGACATCCTTACGGAAATGGAGACTGTAAGTAAATATGTGTACCTGATTCTTTTTCCTCAGTTGCTCTTTCTTTCTCCTCTTCCCTTATTTCATCTTCTGCATTAAGTAAATCTAATACAAGATCACTGACAGTTTTGTAATTCTCTCCAGTTGTTAGGATTTTACTCTGAACTGTCTGCTTTACCAGCCTTCTACTAAAGCCCATTTCCAAAGCAGCTTTAACAACAGGTGTATTCATCATGACTGCATCTTCTGAATGGTTTTCTCCAGGTCCAAAATGAATAACTATACGGAATAAAGAATTTAAAACATATTGGGATAGTCTGTATATTTTCTAAATTGCGAGTTATTACAATATCAAAAACATAAGGCCCAGAAAATGTGTAGGTACTATTTTGTATTACCTTTCTTAAATTTAAAATAATGATATACATGTTCAGTCACTAAAATAGGAATATGGAATATTACATTCAGATTCAAAATATGCATTATCTGGCATAAATATGAGTGGGAGAAAGAAACAGAATGTTGGGATCATCCCCACCAGCACTGAGATTCCTTTTTCCCCATGTTGAATGAACAAATGAGCTTTCTAAATCAAATATGTTTAACATAATTTTGAAAGAGACCAAGTGTAATCACTCGTATCTATTACTGCAATGGCCTCCTAAAATATTGCTCCTGTCTAATTCATTCTCAACATTGTAACCAGAATGACTTTTTAAAAACACAAATCTGAATGTGTCACATTCCTTCTTAAATTCCAACAACAATTCCTTTGCTTTTAGGATAACATTCAACTGTGCCTTACAATATCTTATGGAATCTGGACCCTGTTTACCCCTTCAGCCTCATCTCTTGCCACTTACTCATTCGCCTTCTATCCCAGAAGCCACAAACTGACGGCTCTTGGGTCAAATTCTGCCTACAGTGCTGACCACTCTTAAGCTAGCCTGCTTCATTCATTTATCTGTTCACAAATCCTACTTCTAGCCATACAGAATTTTGTTCAGTTCTTCAAGTGTGCCTGTTCTCTTTTGTCACTTAAGTCTTTCATGTGCTGTTCTCTCTGCCAAGAATATTCTTTTCCTCCCGTTGTTATTTGGTTAACTACTATTCTTCCCTTTGATTCTGTGCTAAGACAAATACTTCCTCTGGAAAGCCTTTTCTGATCTTCCAAGTCTGGGCTAATTGTCCCGCATGTGCTCTCAGAGCACACTTTACTTTCCATACTGTTCTCCTATCTGTGTATTTGCCTGTATTCCTTAGACCACTAGCTCATGAGAGCAGGTGTTATGTTTATCCTGTTCTCTATTCTTTCCCCAGAATAGCAGAAGCACAACAAATATTTATTGAATTGAATTTAACACTAGATAAGGGAAAAGAGCTTGTTCAAATATTGGCTCTATCACCTTTCAAGTTTAAGGTGGTGGACAAGTCACTTAACCTCTCTGAGCCTCTGAGTACCTATTGAAAAATGAGAATATTATTTTCTACTCTCTCCGTTTCATAGAAAGAATATGTATGCAATCTAATGTCATAGTGCACCCGTTCCCACACTGGTCTGAGAACAAGGGTTAGGCTGGATGTCTGAAGCTTGTTAAAACTATAGATGCTCAAGCCCCACCTTCAGATACTATGATTCAACTTAGTAGGGTTAAAGTGGAGACTAGAAATCTGTAATATTTTTTAGAGTTCCTCAGGCAATTATGATATGCACTAAAATTTGAAAAATACCAATAATGTATTTGAAAATTCATTGTAAATTATAAATCATAATATAAATGTACATTATTATAATTATCAACTTTCAATCTTAACAGTATCAAATGGTTCTAATATTTAAATGTAGTAATTAGTATTAGTATACATACTTGGTGACTCTGCATTTTCATCTTCTGGATTGTCTGAAGTAGATAACAGCTACAAAAAAATGTATATAAATTAAAATGTAAATCTTGTTCATTGCAACAAAAATTAATCAAGAGACCTAATTTATTCAATTTATTGCAAACTGACTTGTTTACTGGCAACATAATTTTTTACGTCAAAAGCAGAATTTCATTTACATTCAACAGCATTTCTGTAGGCCATAAACCAATAGAGTTTCTTCGTGTGTGCATGTGTATGTGTGTATTAACAAATAAAATCCATTTTCATTAAGGCAGGAAAAGGGCTACACCTTTTCACTGACCTGTAAGACAATCACTGTTTGCCTATCATCCCAAAGATCTTCCATTTTCTGGGTGCTCCTCTGGGATAAGCTGGACCCTTTATTTCTATTGACTGTGGCTAGGAAGTGTTTGACCCTCAAACTATTCTCTAAGTTCTTACTTGCTTTTCTGGGAAGATTAGAAAGAGCAATACAATTATCTTCCTCAAATCCTTTTAAGAAAAATTTATATAGTAAAACTATTAAATGTTACTATCCAGTCAATTTTTTTCCTCAAATAATTTAATTTATTGCAACTTAGTTGAAGAAATACTCAGAAACATAACTTAAATATTATTTTTCAGAAGGTTTCTAATTCTGGATCTGCTGTTATCCAAAGACTAGCACTCTCTAAGATCATGCTGGGTGTTGAAAAAAGAAAATGTATTTTTAAATTGACTTGTCTTTTCACTAACATACTACTCTCTGTAATTATCAGAAAATAATTTATCAGAAAATCAATTTAATGAATGATTTAAAAAACAAAAAAACTGTCCCTACCTGTTCAAGTAGATGAGGGTAACTGGCTTGAACTCGACTGATGAACTCTTGTCCTTTAATTCGTATCAAGTACTCACACCTAAAATGTAAGCGAAATTAAATCTGGGGGGTTATTTTAATCTGGTCATTTGTAGACTACTAAATATTTCAAATGAACATAAACATAATTATAACCACTTGACTATTCATTTAGCTTATAGGCAGTGATAAGAGATACTGCACTCAAAGGCAAGATGATGTCAGCAAGAGGAAGGCTGTAACTGGTAATCGGCCAAGGCTGATGTGGATAAGGGTTGTGAGGCTCTCAGTCCACTGAGATAAGTAAGGCTGTCTCCACTCCGAGGTCCTTGCTGCTCTCTTCAACTATTCTAAGATTCCTAAAAACATTCTGAACATTCATAACGAGCCAAGGAGACAGGTAGAAAGTTCCCTAATAAATGATACTGTTCATACATGAGCTTTGTATGTTTAAAAGCTGAAAATATACATAGAAAGAATGAGGAAGCTGAACACATTTTCTAAGAAGTCAGACATTCACAAGTTTGGTAGTTTCTAGGTAATATACATCCATGGTCAAATTTAAGTACGAAATGAATTCATGACATTACCAAAGCAAATTTACTGTTCTTTTTATATATTCACAAAATTACCACAATAGAAAGCTAGCAGCACTTTTTAAAAATGTCTATGTAAGGTGTTCTTTTTAATCTTCATAATTTTTGAACTCGGAAATATTTGGGGAGTGCAAAGTTCCTATAAATGAAGACATAGTATATATAAAAAATTATATAATGCAAATGTTAGGATACTAAGTTTAGTAATCAACACTAAAAATACTAAAAGTGTTGACCATGAAAAATATAATTATAGGCTACCTGATTTTAGTAAAAAAGGGAGAGTGTAAACAAGTATAGAATAATCAGAAGTGTTGACAACAAAATGCTATGTAGTGATCAAAACAGATGAGATGGGTCTATATTTACTCTGATGACCCTACTTAACATTGTAACCAGACTGGTGCCTCTGATCTCCCTTAGCGAGCTCCCTTTTTTCTTTTTATCCATAGCACATATTATCTTCCAACATGCTATATAACTTATTTATTAAGTTTTTATTCATTGTCTGTCCTCTCCTGCTGTAAGTTTAGCATATGAGACCAGGAGTCTTGGTTTTGTTCAACTGAGTATATTAAGCATCTACAATAGTGCCTGATAATAGGTAATCAGTTAATATTATTGAGTGTTGAATAAATGAAAATATGTTCAAAGCATGTTGACTGAAAAAAGTTTCAAAACAGTAAATATATCTAATTCATGTAAAATTGTATACATTTATCTATATATGTACATATGCATAAAGAGATGTCTCTGGAGGGATGTTCACTACAATGGTGACTGTGGTCATTTTTAGGTGGTGAGATTTCTGGACATTTAAATTTTTTTTGTCTCTGTACTTTCCTACAATGTGTAACTTTGGTTTTATAATGAGCGTATGTTATTTTAATATACATGTATATATATTAATTACACACACAAAGAAACCCTAAATTATTTCCTCTTTATCTTAAATTTCCATCGAAACCTTTTAAGTAATTATTTTTCTAAGTAATCCCTCCTAAGTTTATTCATAAAAGTATTTTTGAAACAAAGACAGAATAAAGTAACAGTTGATTATAAGGTAAACACATATAACTCCTCTCACAATAATCACACACACTTGAAAAGAAAATTTCAAAACAATTACCTTGGAAACCACTTGGCATGTTCCACCCATGGATCATCTCCAGATTCCCAACACCTCAGCCCACCATCACAGCAAAAGCATTTCACATCATCACTGTGACCTAAAATTAATTTTGGACCAAAACTTATGAATACATATAATTTGACCAGTAAAATGTATGAGAGAACACATGTTGAATATTTGTTTTTTATTATCAGATTTTCTTACCCATATAATAAAAACCTGCACTTGCAAGCTGCTCAGGATGAACTGGAACACTAGAGGGCCAGTTACAGAATGTTTTAAAGCGGGCTGCATATGTCTGCATGCTCAGATTAGAAACAGTGTATCTTGAAGTGCCTTGAAGCTGATTTCCTAAAAATGGGCAGTTGGGGAAATGTCTCAGGTGTTCTGACACAGCATCATCCTTCGGTTCCCAGTTGCTCAATTTTCCACCACAGGCAAAGCAGGCCACTCTATCTCCAGGTCCTATGTAGTAAAAGCCTGCTTTTGCCAGATCTGTTGGTGACAGAAAAGTCAATGGCCACATCTGGAAAGTAAGTAATCTGGCTTTTTCGGTATTCATTGCACAACGGTAGGGACTTATCCTCAAGGCAGAAAAATCTTGATTTGGTCCAGAGTTCAAAAGATTTGATGGAAAGCTTGAATAAGAGCCACTGAAATAGCCACCGTTTTCCAAACTTGGAAGTAATGAGTGCGTGGAATTTGTTACTGAAGAAGGAAAAGTAGGCTGAGAAGTGGCTCCCGAGATGTTAGCTGAATTCAGATTTTGAACAAAGCTACAGCTAGGATACAACTTTTTATGCTTTTCAGTAGGATTATCTCCTTGTTTCCAGTTATCCAGCATCAGGCCGCAACAGAAGCATTTGACCTTGTCATTCACACCAGTATAATAAAAACCAGCACGAGCGAGACTCCTTTCTGAGACAGGAACACCGGCGGGGAAAGCCGAATAGGTAGACATTCGGTACAGCTCACATGAAAAGTCATACTTCAATTCAAACATGTTGGCACTTTTCATCAAATTTGATAAGAATATGCTATTTTCTACTATGTTCATAATGAAATGGATGGGGAGGAAAAGGGACTAGCCTTTCTCTGGGGAGGTAGTTTTGTGCATGGGTTTTGATTTTTATTAATTTTAGTACTAGATTGAACACTAAGAACAGGAAATCTTTCATTCTTTTTTCTTCTATGCATTTAGGGTTACAGAATGGCAAGATTCTAAATCCTATATTGATACATTCTAAGGGCCAATTAAGTACCTGCACCTTTGTATACTCTTGCATACAATGTAAACATGATGCTACACAGTACCTTGTGATGAAAATTAAAACCCTTCATAAAAGTGTAGAGTGCTTTAGGTTATCAAGATGCCATTTAGTGTCAGGTATCTCCACAGGTAGGTCACCCTCTCCACTAGTATGCTTCAGTGACATCCAGTCAGCCTTAAGGTAAAATGTCTCACATACCTAGTTTGTTTTGGTGGAAAGCTATGCTGTGTAAGTGTTCTATACACACAAAAATATTCAAACTATGTTTATTTTGCTTTTTTTAAATTGTAAAATTTGGTAGCCAGAAAAAAAAAAAGCATAAGACCTACCTCAAAAGAGGGAAAGAATGGACTATCATATTTCAGTGATTCTAAGATGCATGTTTTAATATCTCTGCTATGGAGAGGTAACTTACAATTAATGAATGGCATGTCACATTTTAATTAACAGCATTTTTATTTCTTAGAGGTACATAAAATAATGGTGTGCTTTACAAATGATGACATCTTAGATTCAATGAAATACAGTCTATCCAAAATCTTGCTCAAATTAATTTTTCTTCCTACAACCATCTTATTAGGGAGAACAAAACAATTCAAAATTTTCTTCCAAATAAAGAGCTTAAGTAGTATCAGAATTGGTTCATACATCTCAAGACCTGGTTTCAAGATTTATTAAATAATAATTACTTCCCATAGATAGGTACCTGATTGCTTAGTCATAGCAATACCACTAGATCTTAGCAAATTAAACATTGCATTTCAAATAAATTATCAGAGATGAATATATTTGCTCACTTGGTCTTTTAGACTCAGTTTCATGCTGTTGAGAACCAATATCAAATCTCCTGATAATGGATTTACTTTTAAAAACAGTCAAAAGTCAGAGTGCTGAGTCTGCAAGCTAAGATAAATAATCAAAAAAAAAAAAAAAGATGGATAAAAAAATCTGGCTTTCGTCAGAAATTATTTCACAGGTAGCATACCTTGAACCAGAATTTATCATGACAAAAAATAATAAATTTATTTTGTCACAATCCACTTCTTTTGAACAGCAGAGATCTCAAAATTCAGAATTTCTCAATTATAAGTAGCTTTTAGTAAGTAGGTTCTGTGTCAATAATGTCAGTAATAACCAATAAACAAGTCACCATGGTTTTTTTTTCTAGAAGTGTTTTGCAAGCATGCTTCCTGGGTCCCACATATGTTGGGGCTTTTTACTGCAGACTTCAATGCTTTATTTCCAGGTGGGAGAAGAAACATATCTAAATACCAGTGAAAATTGCCCTCAAAGGTGAATTATTATGTCTAACTTCAGTATTCCTTTCATTCTTGGTGTTACTACTGTCTCTGTGTGAATTTTCTTTTGGAATAAGTTTGTTCATTTACCAAAATGTAACCACCCAGTCATCATTCTCATTCTAATTATTCTCAGAAATAACAGCCCATTTGAACAAACTAAAGTTTTGACTTTCAAAATATCAACAGTCTTATAAATGGTTAATTTCTTTACCAATCATCACGTTTATCTTTCATACTTGCTCTAAATTTGTTGCACCTATCAAAAAGTTTTGTTCTTGACATTCCTTTGTCATCGCAGAAATCTTTTAACATGCCAAAGGTTTTATATGCATGTTTCTCTAATTTAGCAGAGGGTTGAATATTAACCCTTTGTTCTAGATAACTGTCACTCATTTTTAAATCTTTACCAAACACAGGTACTTTTTTCTATTCTACACAGCAGCCAGTGGGAGACTGCCTGGCCAACTTTGAAAACAGTAGTTCAACAATATGTCCCAGCTACAATCATTTCTTTATATCCACAAATCAAATTCAGAATCAAACTTATTATTACTTTATAGTTATACCTCTTATAACCAGATCATATTTTTAAAATTAACATTCTTTGGATACCAAAAACTCCTGTTAACTACTTTGTTTATTCATGCACAAAACTACCTCCCGGAGATTAGACTAAGTCCCTTTTAAGAGTTTTAGGCCTCCATTTTGAGATGTTTTGACTTATAGAAAAAACTGGAATAAACCTAGAAGAAGTAGAACAGTTCGTCTCTTTTGTAAAACCTGTTAAAAAAAAAAAAAAAGACAGTTTTAAAAGTCAAATAATTCATAGATGTAACACCATGATCTCTTTTTAAACATTTTTTCCAAAGCAGAGCACTAGTATTTACTGAATGTCTGTGACATACAAGGTGCTGTATTAGGTACTGCAGAGGCCAAGAAATCCCACATGAAAACCAGAAGGCTCAAACTGGTGGCCAGCAGAGGTATTATGTTTGGCTTGTACAGAATTGGACTCCAGCATTTCACTAATTTTTTTAACTTTTTATTTTGCAATTAATTTATACATAGAGAAAACTTATAAAATTAAGAGTTCCCACATATCCTGCACTTACATATCCACGTATAACCATAGAAACCAGGAAAGTAACACTGATACAATGCTGTTAATTAATCTATAGGCCTTATTTGAATTTCACCAGTTTTCCAAGTAAGATTTTTCTTGGAAAAATACCACAGTACGTTTAAATGTTTTAGTTAATTACCAACATTTTTTTTTTAATTTATTTTATTTTTATTTATTTATTTATTTGGTTGCATTGGGTCTTCGTTGCTGCACACGGGCTTTCTCTAGTTGCATCGAGCCGGGCTACTCTTCGTTGCGGTGAGCAGGCTTCTCATTGCAGTGGTTTCTCTTGTTGCGGAGCTCGGGCTTTAGGTGCTCGGGCTTCAGTAGTTGTGGCTCGTGGGCTCTAGAGCACAGGCTCAGTAGTTGTGGCGCACAGGCTTAGTTGCTCCGCGGCATGTGGGATCTTCCTGGACCAGGGATCGAACCCATGTCCCCTGCACTGGCAGGCGGATTCTTAACACCTGCGCCACCAGGGAAGTCCCTTGCCAACATTATTTAAAAGTAAGAGATTTCTGGGCTTCCCTGGTGGCTCAGTGGTTAAGAATTCGCCTGCCAATGCAGGGGACATGGGTTTGAGCCCTGGTCCAGGAAGGTCCCACATGCCGCGGAGCAACTAAGCCTGTGCGCCACAACTACTGAGCCTGTGCTCTAGAGCTCACGAGCCACAACTACTGAAGCCCGCGTGCCTAGAGCCTGTGCTCCGCAGCAAGAGAAGTCACTGCAAGGAGAAGCCCGCGCACTGCAACAAAGACCCAACGCAGCCAAAAATAAATAAAAATAAAATAAATAAATTTTTTAAAAAAGGGATTTCTGTTTAAAAAAAAGTAATTAAGAGATTTCTGGACTTCCCTGGTGGTCCAGTGGTTAAGACTCCGTGCTTCCACTGCAGGGGGCGAGGGTTCAATCCCTGGACAGTGAACTAAGATCCCACATGCCACACATGGAGGGGCCAAAAAAAAAAAAGTAAGAGATTTCCCATGACATTCTAGATCTCAACCTTATCCTGAAAAGTCAGAAGATCTGGCTACAGCGGGCATATATTCCTGCATGGCAACAATCAGCTAGTGCCGAGCAGCGGCTGCACCCTTTAGGGAAGGCACACGCTCTCCCCTCTGGCACTCTGATACGGAGACTGTCAGTTGCTTTTTGTCACTGAGCTGGCACTGTTGTTTTTCTCACAGTAGAATTATGAAGAAAATGGAATTGTTCTAATACCTGTGTCTATCAAAAGTAACAAAAATGAAAGGTAAACAAAGAGGGACATTTTTTGAGAAAAATGAGAGTGACATATTTCTTTGTGGAAAGGAAGACTATTCCTACATGTTAAATATGTAAGCAAAGTGTGCTTTTGTTTAAAAAAGACACCCCTAGTTTTGTTCATTTATATCACCTGCCTGGCCCCCATGCAGTTGAGATTTCAAACCCCTTACACAGATCTTACCCTAAAGAAGCTTTGATGTGGAAACAAGGCATGTCTGTGGACATTTAGCCAACAGTTATACAATAAATATACAAAAATATGCCAAGATGCCAACCCTGGATCCATTCAAACTCTGTCTTAACCATTTCCAACACCTAGAATTATAAATGCTGCTGGGGAAGATCTACAACCTTGTAGACAGAGACCGGCATGACGTCAGACTCCACCTTGGCTGGCCCTTCACTATCTCTCAGCAATTCTTCTTAAGCCTAGCCCACTGGCCTATGCAACTCTTCTAACCCTTCAATACCTCCCTCAAATTTCTCCTCCACAACTCCCCATCTCACTTTCAGTAGATTGTTTTGCCTTCGATTTCTCAAAGAAAAGACACATCATTGAGTAGTACTCCTTTCACATTCTCAAATCCATGCCCTTTTTGCTTACAACCCACTTACTGCCTCACTTAAAAGAATCCCATCCTCCCCCACTGGCCTCAGAAACCTTGCTCTTAACCCCATCCTCTTCATTTCTTCAACTCTCTCTACTGGGTCTTTTCCTTCAATAGAACAAGCATGCTTAATTCTGTCTCAGCTTTCAAATGAAAACAAAACCAAAAAACCCTCTTTCAACCCTACTTTTCACTCTAGCAACTTACCCTGTATCTCACCTTCGCTTCACAACCAAATGAAATGAACAACTGTCTACGGTGAAGGTCTCCCAATACAACTGGCTTTAGCCAGCACCACTTAAAACCACTCTCTCTTTTTCTTTTATTTATTTGAAGTATAGTTGATTTACAACGTTGTGTTAGCTTCAGGCGTACAGCACAATGATTCAATTATATATATATATATATATATATATATATATATATTCTTTTTCAGATTCTTTTCCCTTATAGGTTGTTATAAAATAGTGAGTATAGTTCCTGTGCTGTACAGTAGGTCCTTGTTTGTTATCTATTTTATATATAGTAGTGTGTATATGTCAATCCCATCCTCCTAATTTATCCATCCCCCGCCTTTCCCTTTGGTAACCATGTTTGTTTTCTACGTCTGTGGAAAACCACTCCCAGTATGAGTAACACCAATCTTTTCTTTCCCAAAACCAGTGGAATTTTTCACACCTGACACTGGGGTCCACTTCCTCTAAGAAATGTTCTAGTCCCTTGGCTTCTGATACCACTCTCTTGGGATTCCTCTTTCCTTTCTTGTGGCTCCTTCTCAGATTGGCTCAAGTCCCCAACCTCATCTCTTCTTACTCATTTCTAGTGGGCAACCTCCCTGATGCCAGCGATGTTGGGTGTGTCTATCCTCTGGGTGCCTTTCCTCTCTGCCTCCCCCTAGTCTGTGAGCTCCTTCACAGCAGAACCGTGTTTCAGCTCTGTACCAGCCCTCCCACTCCTACCGTCCATTCAGCCTGGCATATAACGTAGACAGTAAGACTTTTTGCTGAGAAGTGAATTTCGTTAACTTGACTGAGCCCCCCAGGACTGCAGCACCCTCATTTGCATGGTGTTAAGGACATCAATTTTACATTAATGACTACAAAGTCTGCTCAGTGATGGTTTAATACCAGGCTTTGGAGTCAGACATCTTGAGTTTCCAATATCATTCAGTCTCCGCATACCAGGGGTGTGATCCTGGGCAAGTGCTTCTTAGGACTGTGAGAATTAAACCTGAAAACACATGTGAAGTCTTCTAAGGGAGTCGTTGAATATAGCGGGTATTAGAAACACCTAATGTTAGCAACAAATAATGGCAAACAAAGTTAATATTACTGTTAGTTTAGGATCGGGTAAATACCTCCAGCACTTTACTAACTAGATTAAGAGCACTACAGGGTTTCCATGCTGATCACCAGGAAAACCACTAAAAATCTGCTCTTTCTGCCACCACTTGGGAACACTCCTCCATCTGTCCATTAAAAAAAGATTTTACTGAGTCCTTACTATGCCCAAGCTCTGCTTTAGGCTCTGTGCTGAAGCTCATCTGGCACCGTCTAAGGCCCGGTGATATCTCTTGGCAATCGAGTTAAACCAACTGTCAAAGCTTCCCCATTCCACTGACTCACTGCAAAAGGAAAACAGGAACTGCACACCCGGCAGGAAGGCGGACGTTAAGTGAGTGTCGGCGAGGCAGCGCCGGACCCGGCGGCCCCACGGGCTGGAGGGCAAGTCTGGGCGGCGGCGAGGACCGGCCGGACCAGAGCGGCCGCGCCGGGAAGGGCCGCCCGGGCTCCCACTCTCTTCCCGTCCCTGGTCGGCTCGAGAGCCGGCCTGGAGCCGACCTCTGAGCCCTGCAGCAGGTCTGATTACCGTGCGCCCCTAGGCGAGCGACAGACGTAGCCCCCGCCCGCGCGGGACGCAGTGCGGAGACGTTGGGGGTCGCGCGCATGGACACGCGCACAGACACAAACGGTCGCGCGCACGCGCACTCTCGCTCACTCACCTCAAGTCTACCGGCCGGCCTGCCGCCCCCGGCCGGTGCGCGGCAGTCGGGTTGTGCCGGCCGAGTCTTGGCGGGTGACAGCCGTCGCCCCGCTGTTCGGTGCGGGCTGGAGTCTCACGCTGCCTTTTAAACGTCTCCCTCCCCCCCACCCCGCTCCTCCCCTTCCCCACCCCGCTCCTCCCCTTCCCCACCCCCACCCCGCTCCATTTGTCCCGCACTCCTCCCAGCGGTTTGCTTGTGCGCTGGTGCTTTCCTCTTAAGACTTAGGGGAACTCCAGCGGTAATAACCACACACACTTCCCCTTAATCAGTGGCCTGGCAGACCCACTCGGGGATTTCCATGACCCGAAAAGCGTGACTGTTTCTTAACCGGGGCGTATCGGCGTGGCATTTACTGAAATACCTTTGCTTCTTTGTTCGTGGGTCAGAGGAAATCTTGATAATCTGTGAGGGGGAAGATGAGCATTGGTCAGCCTGACTGGAAAAGGTCCGTCTCCCACATAATAAAAAAAAAAAAACCGCGAAACTTTGTGAACTCTTTATGATAATTTTTACTTTTTGTTCTAATTCTGTTATAATTGTAAAGCATGAATGGAAATGTAGGGGTTTGTAAAAAAAAAAAATCACAAGATTCTCCTTTTCAGTTTATTTTTAGCGTTTTAAAAGATTGAGATTACCATCTTAGTTTGCTATATTGAAATCTCTTTTTTTTTTTTTTGGTTCGTTGGTTGTCTTTATAACCAGGGTGGAGTTGGCTATAAAACAAATTCCGCCTTTTAGCCTTTTGTCTCACAGGGGAGACGTCTAAATGACCATGACAGTCTCATAGAAACCTGAAGTCAGAGTCTAACTGCACTGCCATATTTTCCTCAACATTTCCTGCCTAAGCAGTAAATTTAAGCACATTTATCTAAAGACAGTGTAACATGCCAGGGTAACAGGTGGCTTGGGAGAGCTCACCTGACTTTCCTGCCTTCCAGTAAATCAAAGATGTCAAGCACTAAAGGCAGAACCCATAATATTACTCAGTACTTCAACATCCTATGGAAACAAGAATGCAGTACATTCAGGATGAGCTGGCGTATCTTCTGGATTAGGTGGATTTGGCTGCCCATAGTAATTAGAGTTCCAGTTGGAAATATATCAAAAAGGTTAAGTTTACTTATGTGGAGATTTCAATTCATTTTGGAGCCTGCTTAGTTCAAAACCTTATAAGCCATTTGCAACTCACCCTTGAGATGGTGGAAAAAATTTTGTGATCCTTATATACTTATGATCATGTACCTACCAAAATAATTTTGAAAAACTATATTCCTCTGCATATTTTTAATTTAAGATTAAAATAAAAAAGTTGTAGTTGCTAAGGAACTACAAAATGTAGACATAGATGTTTTAGAATAAAATTGATCAGCAGTCTTTTAAATGTATTCAATGGACTACAAATACCATAGCCATTTGATACCCCCCGTCATTATATATCAGCTTATCTTTAATAATCGGAAATATTATATCAATGCTTTTTGTCCTTGAACATTCTACTTCTCCCACAGAATTTTAATATATGTTTATAATGGACATCTTTATGATCCCTCTGGCACATATTTCTGAAACAAACGTATGTATAAATTGAAATTTAACTTTTTTCCTGTGATCATAAGGCTGTAACTTAAAGAAAAATTTCTCCTTGATTGCATTATCATATATTACTTTCAGTACGTATATTGAAAGTCAGTTGATCAAAACAATCTAAATATAAATGTTAATGATTACTCAAGATAGAAAGTAAAATTCTTTTACAAATGCAATCTCAGTGGGGCAGCTTATATTTGAACAATTTGTTCAAGTGTGTGTTCATGAATATTACCTATTACTAGAATATTATAGGGTTCAGCATAGATTCTCTTCCTTTTTTTTAGTTTCTAAAGATTGTAAGTGTTGAAAAATCTTTTTCACATAAATAAGTAGATAGGCCCAGAAGAAATGTTATTATATCGATTTTTTCACAATTTTTTAACATCTGTTTTATAGCCCAAAAATTCTTTAGTGATCTTTAATCCTAAAATGTAATTAGTTATCAGTAGACAACTCAATTTTGTTGAAATCAGTGACTTGGAAACCACAGGAATTTTACCCAGATAGGGTAGCCAGAGTTAGCAATTAAAATACAGGATACCTAGTTAAATTTAAATTTGAGATAAACAACAAATAATTTTTTAGTATAAGTATGTTCCATGTAATATATTATTCATTGAATACATTAATCATTGATTAGCTAGAATTCAAATTTAACTGGGTGACCTATATTTTATCTGATAACTCTATACCCAGATATTAGAGTCATTCATTTTCTCAACATTAACACCAGTTATTTCTAATTGTCCAGGAATATTTTATATCCATGGTCAATACTATACCATTTGAAAACCCAAGATGGGTGAGAGGTGAGCCTGTCTTTTTTAAGAAGAAAGAACCATTGTGAAAAGGTTGGTGAGAAGACAGAACAAGCCTGGCAGCCGTGACAACTCTTGTTTTCACTCAGATCAGTTTTAGGAAAAACTACATTGTAGAAATTGAGGATCAGGTTGTTAATTCCCTTAAAACTATTTGAGTTCCCCCTTACCCAATGCTAAATTTTTGTAAATACTTGGTAAGTTTGCCCAAGGGATCACTTATCCCAATTTAAAGACCATGGCCTAAGAAACCCTGAACTAACTAGGATTCCCACATTCTTCAAACTAGTAATAAAAGTTGGGATCAGACCTGTCAGGGCCTAAAGTGGATCAATATGTCTCCTCTGCAAAATTTTGCACAACTTTAATTATTGATTTTTTTTTTTTTTTTTTTTTTTTTGGCTGCGTTGGGTTTTCATTGCTGCTCCCGGGCTTTTCTCTAGTTGCCGTGAGTGAGGGCTACTCTTCGTTGCGGTGCACTGGCTTCTCATTGTGGTGGCTTCTCTTGTTGCGGAGCGCGTGCTCTAGGCGCGCAGGCTTCAGTAGTTGTGGGGCACGAGCTTAGTTGCTCCACAGCGTGTGGGATCTTCACGGACGAGGGATTGAACCCGTGTCCCCTGCATCGGCAGGCGGATTCTTAACCACTGCGCCACCAGGGAAGTCCCTGATTTTTTAAAAGTAATTGTTTTCCTGTAGTAATTCTGAGCTGCATATGATCAAGGACTGTATGTATTTCATTAACCGCATTATTCTAGCACTAGTGGGGAACCTGCAAACAGAAGGTGCTCAATAAATCTTTGTTGACCCACTGACAAAAATGCAGTCAGTCTAGCTGCTTGGGGCTTCTCTAGCCTAAACCTGCACCCAAATTTTTAATATCTTACTTTTTCCCTGTAACCCTTTGACTATCCCAAATATTTTATGTAAAAACTCCCCTTTTCCTCCCAACATCCAAGTTTCCTAAATATATTTTCTCTCCAAATACTCTTCAGAGACAGAAATAAGCAAGGAAATATTTGAGGAAAGTGACAAGGTAGACAGACATATGGCTATTACTATCTCTTGTCTGCCAGTTTTCTTCTATTTGCAATGTGCAAGCAAGGTATGAGAAGTGTGTGAAAGAGTTTTCCATCCCATTCCTGGTTTGGAACTTTATAATTCTTAACAGTGGTGTGTTCTCAATATCCTATTGTTAAATAATCAACTTTAAAGTATTTTTTCCTTGAGGGTAATCATGATAAAAAAACATTCTTTCTCTGGAAGGAATTCCACATAATACTATGGTTGTAACAACTTCAGTTCCAGCCTACTGCTATTGTAAGTTTTTACATTTTTAATTAAAGAAATACATAAAGCTTCTAACCAGGAACCTAGAACTGAAAGTAAAAGTGAAATCTAACAAAGGGAACATGCCATTCTAATTCCAAAGTAGATATGAGAGTCATTGTAAATTCTGGGAATTTCTTAGACTGTTGACAACTTCGTATCTTGCAAATAAAATACAATTAGATCAGCCTTGAACAAGTCCTGATGAAGAAATTTACAATGAAATATCATTTAATATAGACAGGCCTGTTCTCAGTGTGATGAATTTTGCCCCTTTTTAAATGGTGGCTTACTTACCTATTTTTAGTTTCATCCACATTGTAGCGTGTACCAGTAATTTGTTCTTTTTATTGCCAAGTAGTATTCCACTGGCTGAATATACTATAGTTTGTTTATCCATTGTCCTGCTGATAAACATTTGGGTTATTTCCTGGTTTGATTCCTTATGAAGAGTGAAGTTATGAAGATTTCAGTTCAAGTCTTTTTGTGAACCTGTGGATTCATTTCTGTTGCATAAATATCTGGACGTGTAATTGGCATTGAGTAGGCGTATATTTATTTTTATTAGAAACTGCCAAAAACTTCTACAAAGTGTTTGCACCATTTTACACTCCCACCAGCAATATATAAGAATTCTAGGGGGCATCGCTGGTGGCGCAGTGGTTGAGAATCTGCCTGCCAATGCAGGGGACACGGGTTTGAGCCCTGGTCTGGGAAGATCCCACATGCCACGGAGCAACTGGGCCCGTGAGCCACAATTACTGAGCCTGCGCGTCTGGAGCCTGTGCTCCGCAGCAAGAGAGGCCGCGATAGTGAGAGGCCCGCGCACCGCGATGAAGAGGGGTCCCCGCTCGCCACAACTAGAGAAAGCCCTCGCACAGAAACGAAGACCCAACACAGCCACAAATAAATAAATTAATTAATTAAAAAAAAAAATTCTAGTTGCTGAACATCCTTTCTAAGACTTACTATTGCCAACCTTTTAAATTTGACCTCTTCTTTGTGTATGTAGCGGTATCTCACTCTACTTTCAATTTTCATTTCCCTGGTGATTAATGATTTCGAATATATTTTCATATGTTTTTGATGATTTAGACATCATCATCTGTGAAATGCCTGTTCAAATCTTCTGTATATTTTTAAATTGAATCAATTGACTTTATTATTGATTTAAAGGAGTACTTTATATATTCTGAATATGAGTCCTTTGATATGTGCATTGTGCATATTTTCTCCAAGCTGGTGGCTTGCTTTTTGCCATTTTTTTACCAGTTTCTTTTAATGAGTAGACTATTTTAAGTCTGATGAAATCTAATTTAACATTTTTTCTTTTATGTATAGTGCATTTTATATCCCATTTAAGAAATCTTTACCTACCCCAAGATCATAAAGATTTTCTTCTGTGTTTTCTTTTAGAAGCTTTGTGATACTAGCTTTTACACTTGGGAGTATGATTTATCTCGAGTTAGTTTTTGCATGTGGTGTGAGCTGAGGGCAAGTTTCATTCTTTTCCTCTAAATATTGTCCCAACACAATTTATTGAAAAGACACCTTTCCTCATTGAATTGCTTTAATGTCTTTATCAAAAATCAATTGAACTTACATGTGGAGGTTTCTTTCTGGACTCTCTATTCTGGTCTATTAATCCATCTGTCCTTATGCTAATAACATACTGTATTGATTACTGTATCTTTATAGTAAACATTGATATCAGATAGAAAAAGTCCTCTAACTTTGTTCTTCAAAATTGTCTTGGCTATTCTAAGTCCTTTAAATTTTCGTATAATTTTTAGAATTATTTTGTGAATATCTTTTTTAAAGTTCCTGGGAATTTGATTAGCATTATATTTAATCTATAGATCAGTTTGAGAATTAGTGACATTTTAATGTTATTGAGTCTTCTAATCCATGAGCATGGTATATCCCTCCATCTGGTCTTCTTTAATTTTTTGTTTTGTTTTGTTTTCAGTACAAAGGTCCTTCTCATCTTTTGTTGTTTATTCCTAAGTGTTTCATATTTTTGATGTTATTTTAAATACTATTTTTTAAATTTAGATTTTTAATTGTTAATAATATTTTAAAATTCCATGTTCAGTTATTTGTTGTCAGTATGGAGAAATAAAATTGATTTTAGTATCAGGATCTACCTTGCTTAATTCACATACTGTAGTCATTTCTTAGATTCTTCTATATTTTCTTCAGTAAATTATAATGTCATCTATAGAAACAATCATATTTCTTCCTTTCCTATTTTCATTCCTTTTATTTTTTTTTTCTTGCTTTATTGTACAAGTTGAGACCTCTAGTACAATGGAGAATAGGCTTGATTAGAGTCAACCTCCTTGCCTTATTCCTGATCTTAGGGAAAAAGTGATGTTAACCATAGATTTCTCATAGATAAGTATTTTTCTATTCTTAGTTTACTAGGAGTCTTTTAAAATCATAAATGGAAGCTGTATCTATAGATATGACCATATATTTTTGTCCTTTATTCCATTCATATGGAGAAATACATTAACTTATAAGTATTACATAAGCCTTACCCTGCTGAGATAAACTCCACTTGACCATGGTGTTATATCCTTATTATATATTCCTGGATTTAATTTCCTAGTATTTTGTTTAGGATTTTTGAGTTGAGGCTGGAAAAGAAGAGCAATGAGGGGGAAAAAATGGAAATAAGATAATTGAGATACCAAGAGAACATAGGCTATAACTACAACAAAATATTTAAATTTGGTAGAGAAGATAAGAACTAATTAAAAGTCAACAATTTATTTTAATTACTATTACTGTGTAGCTGAATGAAGAGAAACACATGATAATATATACTTATTACATTTGATCCCATGAAGTAAATATTACTTACTAGCAGAGTTTTAGAGCCATAGCAGCTGTGGTAGTGGGCCCAGACTCACATCAGCCAAGCTCTGGAGTAGGTCACAGGTAAAAGCACTTCGCAGCTCCCATAGCACTTGGGGTTTGGTGCATGGAGAGATAAAGCAGGCCAATTCATGATCAAAGGCTGAAAACCACTAGGTGTCTGCCCTAGGACCTGACCAATTATTACAGGAGCCAAACCAGCTGAATGCGCGATCCCTCCGAGGGTGAAAATGTTGGGACGGACAGTTCCCTATGGTAGCTAGGAAATAGCACTCTCAGACCTGGGGGAGCTTGTTTAGTGCAAAGGAACCAGGCTAAGAAGACCAGAAGAGGTTGCAGGAGAGAGATAATATCCAAAGAGAGATAATATAGGAGGACTCTGGTTTTGCCTTGTTTCCCCATTCTCAGCTCTTTCCAGCCTTCCATGGCTGACTCCATACATATGTAAGTTTGAGTACGTTCCTAAGTCCCAGAAGCTTTAAAAACTGAAGTGATCAGGATGCCTACCTCCCTCATTCTACCATTTTCCCCACGGATAAAGTATAGGAAGGGAACATAGGGAAGTATCAGGATACTTAGGGTCAAGTAGACTCTTTGTTGTCTGAAGAGAGGGTGTAGGATCATAGCTCCTCTCTCAATGGCACTGGGGCAAGCCAAGAGAGGCACGTAGGACACAAAATTTCAGGAGGCACTCCTCTCAGGTTTGTGTACCCTAGTCCTGGCCCTGGGCAAGTGCAAAATGTGCATTTAATAGGCCTTTCTGAATTGGGAGCAATGGAAACAAGACAGTTCTTGTTGAATTGGTCTTGAAACCTCTGAATTAAATGGGCACAAAATTTTCTCCAGTCAAAAAGCTCTTATCTGTCTAGGAAATTGGAGGCAGTGCTTGGCTTGGCAAGTCAGGGGCTTCTTGGTAGACAGTGCTGAGGTGTTTGAAGGCAGCAGAAGCAGAGTTTTCAGGAGGCCCTGTAGCGGCAATAGTGCAAAACTGGAGCCAGATGATCTGGCTTTGAACCCCACTTTCCCCTTCCCAGCTATGTGACTGCAGCAGACACTGCTGGTACTCAACCCAGATCCCCCTTATGTCCCTCTGCACCTAAACCCCAGATGGTTCAGAGCTGCTAACAGCTTACACCTGCGTCCCAGTTTAGACAATTACCCTTGGTTGACGTGACTCTGAGACCACTACCACAGCTGCTACCATTACCATCCCCTGCCCTTCGCCTGTGGGTCAGGCTTAGACTCAGCTCATTCCCCCTGCCCGCATTTGCTGCAGGCTTTCTTGAAGAGTGGTAAGTACACTCTCAGGAGACTATGTTCCTGAATCCCTGTGCTAGCTTCTGCTTCCGGAAAGCCTAACACAGTAGTGTCTAGAGCAAATTACCCATTACAACTCAGCTGTAAAATTGGGATAATAGTACACACTTTTTAAGAGTGTTGTGAAGATTAAATGATTTGATACTTATGGGTACTTCAAAAAGTTTCTGACACATAGAGTCAGTAAGTTTAGCTCTTATGAGAGGTTGATGCTGTCTGATATACAGATATGACAGTTCTTTACATTTTCAGAATGGGTAATTAGTACAGTTGTTTGGGGAATGATGCTTCTCAGGCTAAGATAGTATCTTACATCATTAGTCACAGGAATGTGTTAGGTTGTATCAGTGTTTCACAGTTATCTAACACTTCAACTGAGGAAAAAAAAAAACCTCAAAATGTAATCCATACTAAGAAGAAGAAATACACAGTACTTTTGTGCCCCACCCCATGATCTCTGCCAGTAGAGAAGTGATGAATAAATTATATGTCAAGACCATGAAACATTACATATCTATTTTAAAAACAATAAATTGCAAAGCAGGAGCAAACTCAGTTTCTCTCTGGAGGAATGCATCCTCATACTAGGTCTCACAAAACCATTGATGGAGCCCCAACGAATATGAGCTTACACGTAAAAGTCACAAGACATATTAGAATCACCAAATATAAAAGAAGTACATCTAAGATGTTTAAAGAAATAAAAGAGGGAATTGAAAACATAGGTAAGGAGCAAGAGATTATAAAAAAACAAACAGGAAGATTTGTAAAAGAACAAAATAGAACTTCTAGAAGCTGAAAAATAATCATTGAAATTAAAACCTTGATGAAATACTCAAACTGCTAATGAAGAAATAATTAGTGAACTGGATAAGCAGCCTGTAGAAACTACTAGATTGTAGCATAGAGAGATGAAGAAGTGGAAAAATGAAAATGTTGTTAAACATGGAGGACAGGTCTTGTGTTTGTCTAATTCAAGGTCCAGAAAGAGATAATAAAGAGACAGGAAAATCCAATAGAGAGGTAGTGGCTGAGACTTTTCCAGAAATGTTGAAAGACACCTAGCCTCAGATTCAGTAATTTAAGGTGCCCATAACCAAATAGGAATCATCAGTGATTATTCAATAACAGATTATCCCTTAGACATACTTGAAAAGTCATTTACAACTACCAATAAAAATTTTGATTTCTCTAGAAGTATATTATGACAATGAGAATAAATGTTAGATGTGGAGCTATTGTGATGATAAAGTGAGTTTATGAAGAACATTTTGACATATTTTACTAGACTGTATTTGCATATCAGGTACTATAGGAAAAAACCTTAAATAAGAGACTACTCCTCTGGATGTTTGGCAAATATGTTGACAAAATGATTTTTAAGTGTTTAGAAGGTAATATTCATTTATGATTAATTAAGATCAGAAATTACAAGATAAAGCAAATTCTTATTATTTCATTTCATATAACTTGCTTTTGTTTTAGTCTGCAGATCAAATTAGGAAAACACAATTTAATCTAATATATGGCAAAAGGCATTGTTAAAGAAAAAAAATTCTGACTCATGCAATGGACTTCTCTAAAATGGTCTATAGAATTTTATTCAATAATTGAATAGAACTACCTGACTTTATGTTATTCTATTTTTATACTTGAAAAAACATGAATTTGGAAAGGAAAAAGTAGATAAATTTGCTTTTTGGGTAGATTGAGAAACATTTTCTCATAAAATGAAAAGCATTAAATTAAAGTACAATATGTTGGCTCAGAAACTGAGAATACTTGAGGTGTCAGGTTTTATCAGTAAAGGAGTTTTGAAAATAGCCCGCCTCTTATACGATTAGGAGTGCTTCAACGTTGGGCAATTATTCCTGTTGTTCTGATAGGTGCAAAAATGCTGAATGGGGCTGAGGTCAATCATCGCAGTAAGTCGGTATTTCCTACAATGACATAGTAAAAATCACAACATTCCAAGTAGTAAATCAAAAATTTTAAGACATATTAGTTATGAGGATTCTAACTATTCAGACAGCAAACTCATGCTTTTATTTATTTATTTATTTTTCTTTTTAACATCTTTATTGGAGTATAACTGCTTTACAATGGTGTGTTAGTTGCTGCAGTATAACAAAGTGAATCAGCTATACGTATACATATATCCCCATATCCCCTCCCTCTGGCGTCTCCCTCCCACCCTCCCTATCCCACCCCTCTAGGTGGTCACAAAGCACCGAGCTGATCTCCCTGTGCTATGTGGCTGCTTCCCACTAGCTATCTATTTTACATTTGATGGTGTATATATGTCAATGCCACTCTCTCACTTCGTCCCAGCTTACCCTTCCCCCAACCCCGTGTCCTCAACTCCATTCTCTACATCTGCGTCCTTATTCCTATCCTGTCCCTAGGTTCATCAGAACCATTTTTTTTTAAGATGCCATATATATGTGTAAACATACGGTATTTGCTTTACTCTTTCTGACTTACTTCACTCTGTATGACAGATTCTAGGTCCATCCACCTCACTACAAATAACTCAGTTTCGTTTCTTTTAATGGCTGAGTAATATTCCATTGTATATATGTGCCACATCTTCTTTATCCATTCATCTGTCAATAGACACTTAGGTTGCTTCCATGTCCTGGCTATTGTAAATAGAGCTACAATGAACATTGTGGCACATGACTCTTTTTGAATTATGGTTTTCTCAGGGTGTATGCCCAGTAGTGGGATTGCTGGGTCATATGGTAGTTCTATTTTTAGTTTCTTAAGGAACCTCCATAGTGGCTGTATCAATTTACATTCCCACCAACAGTGCAAGAGGGTTCCCTTTTCTCCACACCCTCTCCAACATTTATTGTTTGTAGATTTTTTGATTATGGCCATTCTCACCAGTGTGAGGCAATACCTTATTGTGGTTTTGATTTGCATTTCTCTAATGATTAGTGATGTTGAGCATCCTTCATGTGTTTGTTAGCAATCTGTGTATCTTCTTTGGAGAAATGTCTATTTAGGTCTTCTGCCCATTTTTGGATTGTGTTGTTTGTTTTTTTAATATTGAGCTGCATGAGCTGCTTGTATATTTTGGAGATTAATCCTTTGTCAGTTGCTTCGTTTACAAATATTTTCTCCCATTCTGAGGGTTGTCTTTTCGTCTTGTTTGTGGTTTCCTTTGGTGTGCAAAAGCTTTTAAGTTTCATTAGGTCCCATTTCTCTAGGAGGTGGGTCAAAAAGGATCTTGCTGTGATTTATGTCATACAGTGTTCTGCCTATGTTTTGCTCTAAGAGTTTTATAGTGTCTGGCCTTACATTTAGGTCATTAATCCATTTTGAGTTTATTTTTGTGTATGGTGTTAGGGAGTGTTCTAATTTCATTCTTTTACATGTAGCTGTCCAGTTTTCCCAGCACCACTTATTGAAGAGGATGTCTTTTCTCCATTGTATATTATTGCCTCCTTTATCAAAGATAAGGAGACCATAGGTGCGTGGGTTTATCTCTGGGCTTTCTACCCTGTTCCATTGACCTATATTTCTGTTTTTGTGCCAGTACCATATTGTCTTGTTACTGTAGCTTTGTAGTATAGCCTGAAGCCAGGGAGCCTGATTCCTCCAGCTCCATTTCTCTATCTCAAGATTGCTTTGGCTATTCAGGGTCTTTTGTGTTTCCATACAAATTGTAAAATTTTTTCTTCTATTTCTGTGAAAAATGCCATTGGTAGTTTGACAGGAATTGCATTGAATCTGTAGATTGCTTTCAGTAGTATAGTCATTTTCACAGTGCTGATTCTTACAATCCTAGAACATGGTATATCTCTCCATCTGTTTGTATTGCCTTTAATTTCTTTCATCAGTGTCTTATAGTTTTCTGCATACAGGTCTTTTGTCTCCTTAGGTAGGTTTATTCCTAGATATTTTAATCTTTTTGGTGCAAAGGTGAATGGGATTGTTTCCTTAATTCCTCATTCAGATTTTTTGTCGTTAGTGTATAGGAATGCAAGAGATTTCTGTGCATTAATTTTGTATCCTGCAACTTTACCAAATTAATTGATTAACTCTAGTAGTTTTCTGGCAGCATCTTTAGGATTCTCTATATATAGTATCATGTCATCTGCAAACATTGACAGTTTTACTTCTTCTTTTCTGATATGTATTCCTTTTATTTCTTTTGCTTCTCTGATTGCCGTGGCTAAAACTTCCAAAACTATTTTGAATAATAGTGGTGAGAGTGGGCAACCTTGTCTTGTTCCTGATCTTAGAGGAAATGCTTTCAGTTTTTCACCATTGAGAATGATGCTGGCTGTGGGTTTGTCATATATGGCCTTTATTATGTTGAGGTAGGTTCCCTGTATGCCTACTTTCTGGAGAGTTTTTATCATAAATAGGTGTTGAATTCTGTCAAAATCTTTTTCTGCATCTATTAAGAAGATCATATGGTTTTAATCCTTCAGTTTGTTTATATGGTGTATCACATTGATTGATTTGCATATACTGAAGAATCCTTGCATTCCTGGAATAAACCCCACTTGATCATGGTGTATAATCCTTTTAATGTGCTGCTGAATTCTGTTTGCTAGTAATTTGTTGAGGACTTTTGCATCTATATTCATCAGTGATATTGGCCTGTAGTTTCCTTTTTTTGTGACATCTTTGTCTGGTTTTGGTGTCAGGGTGATAGTGGCCTTGTAGAATGAGTTTGGGAGTGTTCCTCCCTCTCTTATATTTTAGAAAGTTTGAGAAGAGTAGGTGTTAGCTCTTCTCTAAATGTTTGATAGAATTTGCCTGTGAAGCCATCTGGTCCTGGGCTTTTGTTTGTTGGAAGATTTTTAATCACAGTTTCAATTTCAGTGCTTGTGATTGGTCTGTTTATATTTTCTATTTCTTACTGGTTCAGTCTTGGAACGTTGTGCTTTTGTAAGAATTTGTCCATTTCCTCCAGGTTGTCCATTGTACTGGCATATAGTTACTTGTAGTAATGTCTCATGATCCTTTGTATTTCTGCAGTGTCAGTTGTTACTTCTCCTTTTTCATTTCTAATTCTGTTGATTTGAGTCTTCTCCCTTTTTTTCTTGATGAGTCTGGCTAATGGCTTATCAATTTTGTTTATCTTCTCAAAGTACCAGCTTTTAGTTTTATTGATCTTTGCTATCGTTTCCTCATTTCTTTTTCATTTATTTCTGATCTAACCTTTATGATTTCTTTCCTTCTGCTAACTTTGGGGTTTTTTTTTTAATTGTTGTTCTTCTTTCTCTAGTTGTTTTAGCTGTATGGTTATGATGTTTATTTGAGATTTTTTTTGTTTCCTGAGGTAGGATTGTATTGCTATAAACTTCCCTCTTAGAACTGCTTTTGCTACATCCCATACGTTTTGGGTGGTTGTGTTTTCAGTGTCATTTGTTTCTAAGTATTTTTTGATTTCCTCTTTGATTTCTTCAGTGGTCTCTTGGTTATTTAGTAGCGTATTGTTTAGCTTTATGTGTTTGTATTTTTTACAGTTTTTTTGCTGTGATTTATATGTAGTCTCATAGTGTTGTGGTCAGAAAATATACTTGATATGATTTCAATTTTCTTAAATTTACCAAGGCTTGATTTGTGACCCAGATATGATCTATCCTGGAGAATGTTCCATGAGCACTTGAGAAGAAAGTGTATTCTGTTGTTTTTGGATGGAACATCCTATAAATATCAATTAAGTCTGTCTTGTCTAATGTGTCATTTAAAGCTGTGTTTCCTTATTTATTTTCATTTTGGATGATCTGACCCATTGGTAAAAGTGTGGTGTTAAAGTCCCCTACTATTATTTTGTTCCTGTCAATTTCCCCTTTTATGGCTGTTAGCCTTTGCCTTATGTATTGAGGTGCTCCTATGTTGGGTGCATAAATATTTACAATTGATATATCTTCTTGGATTGATCCCTTGATCACTGTGTAGTGTCCTCCTTTGTCTCTTTATTTTTAGTCTTTATTAAAGTCTATTTTGCCTGATATGAGAATTGCTACTCCAGCTTTCTTTTGATCTCCATTTGCATGGAATATCTTTTTCCATCCCCTCACTTTCAGTGTGTATGTGTCCCTAGATCTGAAGTGGGTCTCTTGTGGACAGCATATATATGGATCTTGTTTTTGTATCCATTCAGCCAGTCTGTGTCTTTTGGTTGGAGAATTTAATCCATTTACATTTAAGGTAATTATCAACATGTATGTTCCTATTACCACTTCCTTAATTGTTTTGGGTTTGTTTTTGTAGGTCTTTTCCTTCTCTTGTGTTTCCTGCCTAGAGAAGTTCCTTTAGGATTTGTTGTAAAGCTGGTTTGGTGGTGCTGAATTTTCTTAACTTTTGCTTATCTGTAAAGGTTTTAATTTCTCCATCAAATCTGAATGAGATCCTTGCTGGGTAGAGTAATCTTGGTTGTAGCTTTTCCCCTTTCATCACTTTGAATATGTACTGCCCCTTCTTTCTGGCTTGCAGTTTCTGCTGAAAGATCAACAGTTAATCATATGGGGATTCCCTTGTATGTTATTTGTTGCTTTTCCCTTGCTGCTTTTAATATTTTTTCTTTGTATTTAATTTTTGATACTTTGAATAATAAGTGTCTTTTCGTGTTTCTCCTTGGATTTATCCTGTATGGGACTTTCTGTGCTTCCTGGACTTGATTAGCTATTACCTTTCCCATATTAGGGAAGTTTTCAACTCTAATCTCTTCAAATATTTTCTCAGTCCCTTTCTTTTTCTCTTCTTCTTCTGGGACCCCTATAATTCAAATGTTGGTGGGTTTAATGTTGTCCCAGACGTCTCTGAGACTGTCCTCAATTCTTTTCATTCTTTTTTCTTTATTCTGCTCTGTGGTAGTTATTGCCACTATTTTATCTTCCAGGTCACTTATCTGTTCTTCTGCCTCAGTTATTCTGCTATTGATTCCTTCTAGAAAATTTTTAATTTCATATATTGTGTTGTTCATCATTGTTTGTTTGCTCTTTCGTTCTTCTAGGTCCATGTTAAATGTTTCTTGTATTTTCTCCATTCTGTTTCCAAGATTTTGGATGATGTTTACTATCATTACTCTGAATTCTTTTTCAGGTAGACTGCCTAAATCCTCTTCATGTGTTTGATCTGTGGGTTTTAAACTTGCTCCTTCATCTGCTGCATATTTCTCTGTCTTCTCATGTCGTTTAACTGACTGTGTTTGGGGTCTACTTTCACAAGCTGCAGGTTCGTAGTTCCCATTGTTTTTGGTGTCTGCCCCCAGTGGGTGAGGTTGGTGCAGTGGCTTGTGTAGGCTTCCTGGTAGAGGGGACTGGTGCCTGTTTTCTGGTGGGTGGGGCTGCATCTTGTCTTTCTGGTGGGCAGGGCCACGTCCAGTGGTGTGTTTTGGGGTGTCTGTGAAGTTAGTGTGATTTTAGGCGGCCTCTGTGCTAATGGGTGGGGTTGTGTTCCTGTCTTGCTAGTTGTTTGTCATGGGGCGTCCAGCACTGGAGCTTGCTGGCTGTCAGGTGGAGCTGGGTCTTAGTGTTGAGACAGAGATCTCTGGTAGAGCTCTCGCCGATTGATATTATGTGGGGTTGGGAGGTCTCTGGTGGTCCAATATCCTGAACTCGTTCTCCCACCTTGGAGGGTCAGGCCTGACAGCAGGCTGGAGCGCCGAGCCCCTGTCAGCCACACGGCTCAGAAGGAAAAGGAGAAAAAAGAAAGGAAAAAAATTATTTAAATAATAATAATAATAATAATAAAAAGAAGAGAGCAACCAAACCAATAAACAAATCCACCAATGATAACAAGCACTAAAAACTAAACTAAGATAAACAGAAAAATCAGAAACAAATCAGTCACAGACAGCAAACCCCAAGTCTACATTTGCTCCCAAAGTCCACCACCTCAATTTTGGGATGATTCATTTTCTGTTCAGGTATTCCACAGATGCAGGGTTCATCAAGTTGATTGTGGGGATTTAATCTGCTGCTCCTGATGCTGCATGGAGAAATTTCCATTTCTTTTCTTTGTTCACACAGGTCCTGTGGTTCAGCTTTGGTTTTGGCCCCACCTCTGCATGTAGGTCGCCCTCACGCATCTGTTCCCCGCCCAGAAAGGAGGGAGTTAACGCAGTGGCTGGTTAGGGCACTCTTGCTCACTCAGGCCAGGGGAGGGAGGGGTACGGTAGTCATAATTGGAATGCGGGGTGAGCCTGCAGTGGCAGAGGCCAGCGTGACATTGCAACAGCCTGAGGCATGCCTTGTGTTCTCCCAGCGAAGTCGTCCCTGGATCACAGGACCCTGGCAGTGGTGGGCTGCACAGGCTCCCGGGAGGGGAGGTGTGGATAGCGACCTGTGCTTGCACACAGGCTTCTTGGTGGCAGCAGCAGCAGCGTTAGCATTTCATGCTTGTCTCTGGGTTCCGAGCTGACAGCCGCGGCTCACGCCCGTCTCTGGAGCTTGCTTAGGTGGTGTTCTGCCTTCTGTGGGCACACAGGGAGGGAATCCCCTCTCCTTGTGCACCCCAAAACAATGGTCTCTTGCCTCTTAGACAGTTCCAGACTTTTCCCCGGACTACCTCCCAGCTAGCTGTGGCACACTAGCCCCCCTCAGGCTGTGTTCATGCAGCCAACCCCAGTCCTCTCCCTGGGATCTGAACTCTGAAGCCCGAGCCTCAGCTCCCAGCCCGCACCTACCCTGGCAGGTGAGCAGACAAGCCTCTCAGGCTGGTGAGTGCTGGTCGGCACCTAACCTCTGTGTGGGAATCTCTCCGTTTTGCTCTCTGCACCCCTGTCGCTGAGCTCTCCTCCGTGGCTCCAAAGCTTCCCCCCGCCCACTCACCATCTCTGCCAGTGAAGAGGCTTCCTAGGGTGTGGAAACTTTTCCTCCTTCACAGCTCCCTCCCAGAGGTGCAGGTCCCGTCCCTATTCTTTTGTCTCTGTTTTTCTTTTTCTTTTGCCCTACCCAGGTATGTGGGGAGTTTCTTGCCTTTTGGGAAGTCTGAGGTCTTCTGCCAGCATTCAGTAGGTGTTCTGTAGGAGTTGCTCCACATGTAGATGTATTTTTGATGTACTTGTGGGGAGGAAGGTGATCTCCATGTCTTACTCCTCTGCCATCTTGAAGGTCCCCCCCCCCACTGCTAACTCATGCTTTTAAATTCATCCACAATGAAAATTCTTAGGAATCTTCTCAAATAGAACTTCTTAACTTACCTTGCTTGTAAATTTCATCTCTATAAGACAGAGGAAGTGGTAAGATCTGGCCCTCATTGTAACCAACATGGCAGAACTGGTTGACTAAAAATCACACTGACCCTGAGTGAAAGGAGCAAAGTTGTCTTTGATGTTTTTTGTTACGACTGTTGTAGGTTGCATTCTCTGACAAACAGACCCTGAGTTGGAGATGGTGTGCAGGTGGGGTATGGGGCAGTGCTTTCAGAGACCACCCGCACAAAGGAATGAAAGAAGCAGGGCTGAGCAGAGGTATAAATTGAGTCATAATATAGTTGCAACAGAGGTCGCAGCAGGTCTCACAGGAAACTTTCAAACTTGGATGGTTCTTCAAAAATGTCTCTAACTGAAGGGGCCAGAGCTGGACTCCCACATTAACAAGTCATTAGATGCAGAGAGCTGCCTGGGAAACCATGGGGGAGGCAGCTTCTTTCAGAGCCGTAGAATTCCTTCGGAGAGTTTCAGCTGAACAACATCAGCACATAATACTCCCAACAACCGGGATAATGAATGACTCAGAGCTAAGGGAGATCTGGACAGCACAACACATTCAATAAGAGAATGCTTATTGTAGTCATACGTCTACCCTCAACTTTAGGAATGTACATTTCAGAAAAGTTAAAAGATCAGGGGAAAACTGAAACAACAGGAGATTTGTAGCTAGCAGAAGCATTTGTTCATTCAACAAATACTTAAAATGGGCTTACTCTTTGTTGATCTCTATGTGAGATACTGCAGAAACGATGAAGAATAATAGATAGTCCCAGCTAGTGGTGTACTGAAGCTGGCTGCTACCTGCTGGCAAGAGCCAATTATCAGTATTTCTTCCAAACTCCCAGCGATGTCCACTTGGTAGCTTGAAATGGGCCATGGTGGGAGTATTTATACCATGGAAAGTAGATAATTGTAAAAAACAGGGATTTTTTTACCCCAGAGAACCAATTGTTAAACACGTGCCAGCACAGTACTGCACCCCACTTTTGAGCTGACAATCCAACAGACCTGGAAAGGTGTAAAATTGTCTACTCTGCTTCTAGTCCTTTGAAGTAGCTTCACATCCCCATGTATGTATGAAAAGGTGAGTTCTTGACACTCCTACACTGTTCATGATAAGAGCCTTAGACTCATGCTGTCCAGTGGAAACATAATGTGAGCCATATATGTAATTTAAAATTTTTCACTTTTTAAAAAGTGAAAAGCAGTGAAATTGTCACTTATTTTATGTAACTCAATATATCCAGAATATTAACATTTCAACATGGAGTCAATATAAAAATATTTTACTGTTTTTGTACTACATTTTCAATGTCCATATGTATTTTACACATAGAGCACATCTCAATTCAGATGTAAATTTACATCAAAATACTTGAGTTGATTTTAAAATTTTTTTTAATTTTAAGATTTTTAAAAATTCAAAGTTGAGAAAGTAGTATCACATACCCAAGTTGTTCCAAACATACTTAAAATTTTTCAAATAACTAAATTGAAAATGAAAAGTTCTTTTCTTTTAATATTTGCATCCACATTGACAAAACTTGTTCATCTTTTCCAAGAGGAATTGATTTGACTTTGAAGCAAAAGCACATCAAGCAATCATCACAATTTGCAGTTCAGTCTCAGAGGCTGTAGGGCCAATGCCAAGCAAGGAATAGCATTGTCTTCAGTTGCAGACTCTAAGGTATGGATAGGTCCTTCATATTTGGTTGGCTATACAGTGGTTTCAGCAGAATGCTACAGTTTTTAGGATTATATAAGAGAACTGGCAAATTGGTATTTCTTGGATTGGATAATGTGGGAAAAACAACATTGCTATATATGCTAAAAGATGACAGACTTGGACACATGTCCCAACGTTACCTCCCCTTTCAAAAGAACTAACGATTACTGGCATGACCTTTGCAACTTTTGATCTGGGTGAACATGTTCAAGCTCAAAGAGTGTGGAAAAACTACCTTCCTGCTATCAATGGCATTACACTTCTGGTGGATTGTGCAGATCATAAAAGGCTGTTAGAATCAAAAGAAGAACTTGATTCACTAATGACAGTTGAAACCATTTCTAATGTGTCTATACCGATTCTTGGGAATAAGATCAACAGACCTGAAGCCATCAGTGAAGAGAGGTTACGAGCGATGTTTGGTTTACACGGTCAGACAACAGGAAAGAGCTGAATGCCAACCTTTAAGTTCTCATGTGCAGTGTGCTCAAAAGACTAGGTTACCGAGAACACGTCCTCTGCAGGTACAGGTCATTAACACCAACCTGAATCGGTTCCAGGTCTCACCATTCAGGCCCACTCAGAGATATGATCATGCAACATTCATAACTTGAATTCAGTAGAATGTTGTTGGTTATAAAACAGATTATTTAGATTATTAAAATTATATCAACAGTTCGAGTGAGAATTGAAAACTGGTTATCACAATGTTAACTTTATCATTCCATAAAAATAATTAGTTTTTACAGTTTACAATCTGATATTACCCCCAGCAATATTTACAGTATACAGAGCAACTTTCCAGCTGTACATTTGAAGCACTTTTTAACAATATGAAACTACAAATATAAGCCATATTGAAAAGATCATGATCTTAAATTTTTGTCTACTTTTTGAAACTAGTTTTTAAATTTTAGATTATATGTCCACCTAGTTTAAGTGTACAGTTAATAATTAGCTGATTGATGATGTCTTACAGTTTTCAATAATTTTTCTTACACAAACATCATGCAATAAAACAAACTCTAAGGTTTGACATCCTTAAAAGCATATCAATTTCAAAACTATGTCAAAGGTTAGTAAGTTCACTAACAAGACAATTCAGTGTTAACTTCAAATTCAAAGGGGGTATTGCGTAAATTGAAAGCAACTCTGTTGGTCAAAGTGTAAAAACTTCCACTTATAAAATGAACAAGTTCTGAGGATCTGATGTACAGTGTGGTGACTATCATTAACAATACTGTATTGTATACTTGCAAGTTGCTAAGAGACTAGATCTTAAATGTTCTCAACACCACCTCCTCAAAAAGAAAAAAAAAGGTAATTATGTCAAGTGATAGATGTGTTAACTAACCTTATTGTGCTAATCATTGCATAATCCTCACATTGTACACCTTAAACTTACACAATGTTATACGTCAATTATATCTCAATAAAGTTGGAGTGGGAGGAAGCAAAGAAACTCTAAATTTATCATTAGCAAACAAAATGTTCTTCAAATTTTTTTGGATTTTTTTTCAGACAATTTATATAACACTCTTGGTTATAATTAAAATATTCTGCCTATTAATTCATATTAGAAAAATGTGTAAAATCATTATTAACTAGTATTATGAAAAATTTCAAAATCAACATTAATTCTTATATCTATAGATCTAGATTACAAATAAGCTGTTCTATTCCTTGGAGCTTCAAGTTTTGCCTGTTCACATGCAGCGTGATATGACTGAGAAAACGTAAATCATAACTGCCAAGTTTTGTCTGCCATTATTGAAAATGTGGCAAATATTCTTTTGTTTCAAGAAAATCTTGAATTGGGGTTAACAGCATAGTAAATCTTGGTAAAATTCTTTTACAACTCAACCAATGAGCATTGGTAAATAACACAAGATCATTAAATTCAGGGTCTTCTACTTCTTTCAACAGTGCCATAAACTGGTGCTGATTCATAGCATTGGCATGTATATATGGAACAATTTTAATAACTGTATCCGTGACACTTTCCATGAGTCTGATTCAGAAAACTGAGCACAAATATTTTCAATATGTATCATTTTGTGGAAGAAAGCAATAAGGGAAACATCAGTCTCTTATTTTTAAATTCCTATAAATCCAGATTTTTGACATAAGAGCTGAAGCACCTCCATCATGATATAAACAAATTTTTTTCATATTTAGCTGAAATTCTTCTTTGACAGTCATAAAAATTTCAAATATATCTATGCCACAAATTTTGCTTTTTAGTCTATGAGTTGACAACACTTCTTCATAAGTTTGGAAGTCCTCTGAGACTAAACATAACCAAAGTATTAATTAGGCATGACATCCTAAGCACTTGGAATGTGTTAAAGAAAAGTACTTGCAGTCTTTCCAGTTCTGAATCAATCGATCTTTGATATTCTTAAGAAGGGCTTGTATTCCATGGGCAATTGTTCGGTGACTTCATTGAAGATAGTTTATTTTTTATGAAATATGATTTTTACTCTTTTCCTAATAATTTTATAATATTTCCATAAATGAAATAGTAATTTCTTTTACCATGTTTCCATCTAAAAATGATTTTCTCTTTTGTGCAAGAATCTAAGTCATTTATTATCTAGCTAAAGTTACAAGCTCAAACCCTGTTAGACATGATTTTTTAAATTGCTGTTGGATATTCATTTCTGACTTCTGGCAACTAATTTAGTCTATTCTTTTCAAATCTTTTTGACTGTTGAGGGGAAACTTATCAAATACACCATGTATTTTCTGATAATGTCTCTAATATTGTCTGCTTTATTATCTTAAAGAACACTTATACATCAAGCAAACCACTTTTTCATTTTGCTTGGCCACAAAAAGCTGCAATTGCCATGACTTGTGAAATTTGGGACACATCTTCCCCTAGTCTTTTTTTTTCCTTTATTGCTCTAGTTGTAGGACTGGCTTCTGCATCTCCATTTGATTCTACATCACTAGTATGCCCTAGTTTTAAACTTAAAATTTTGTCCATACTTAATTTTTAAATTAGAACAATAATATAACTATGTTTTAATTGAAGTAATAAGTATTTCCATTTGATTACCAATTACAATTTACATAGGTATCACTGTAACTGGTGCTTTCTGTATAAACATCCAAATAATTGTGTTACAATGTTACATCAATGTGTAGGAAAAAACATTTAAATCATTTTGTTGACACCAACTAGATTGGTGATGTGTTTATGTGTAATGCTAGAAAAGACACAGGCCCACCGTGCACACTACAACATTACAGTAACATTTACATGATTCGATGGTTAAGGTGCAATGTAATCTTCTCAGAACAATGGAGTTGTATTTAATGAAAAAATTTTTACATTGGTTCAATTATTAAATTTCAAAATAAATTAGTTTAAACGAAACTGAAATTAACAATTCAGTTCCTCAGTGGTGCTAGCCACATTTCAAGTGCTCAGGAGCCCACGTGATTAGTGGCCACTGAATTTGACAGAATAGCCTTACACCATTCTTTCCTGGTCCTGGCTTGCTTTTTTGAGGGGGACCGTGCTGTGCGGTTTGTGGGATCTTAGTTCCCCGACCAGGGATTGAACTGGGGCCCACGGCAGTGAAAGTGCCGAATCCTAACCACTGGACTGCCAGGGAAGTCCAGTCCTGGCTTGCTTTTGAACCCCAACTTTGACCTTCTATTTGCTATGCATTAGTTCTGTCTTTCCTGATGGACATTAATTAGCTTGCCCTCATCTCACTGTCCTTCACTGCTCTCATCTAAATCAGACAATCAAGCCTTCGCTTCAGCTTTTTGGTCCCATCCTCTGGCAGCAGCTACTTGGTTAGTGCTTCTCCCAGTCAAGCCTGAATCCCATGGAGGAGGGTGGGAATAGGATGTGCTGAACATTAGTAAGAAGAAAACAGAGGCCAAGATAATGAGGAGGCTATAAAAAGCAAGTAGCAACTCTAAATTCTTATTTCTTGTCTTAGATATATGACCTTAAAAAACTTGCAGAACATCACTTAACCATTGACATAATTATTTTTGAAAATCACACAGAATAGTGGAAGAACTGAAAATGAGCTAACACTTCTAATTTTCATAAAAGAAAGAAACTTCTGCAGACAGTTCAGGGTAAATAAATGTAATAACCATCTTAAGCAAAATTCTATTATGAATTAGTCAAAAAGTGGTGTGTAAGCTTTTAGAAAATGAAGACGTGATCACCATGAGATAGTCTGCAATCACAAGGAAAGATCTGGGCCCGACACGCCCACTTCCTGTTTTGATAAGCTTTGGAGACTGGTGGTAATACTGCAAATGTCTGAATTTCATCAAAGCCCTTGGCAACGTCTCTCATGATATCTTTGTGGCAAATGAACAGAAACTGGCTGGATGATGGCATATGTGGTGTTGATTTGTATCTGATGTTCAATCCAAATTTTGTCAAAAAGATCTTTTTTCTTCCTGCACATGTTGATGATGTCTCGGGATCTGATCTCAAATTCTTCTTTTGCAATATTTTAGTGAATATAATGAAAAATAGATTGGATGAAGATACTGCTCATCACTTTTAAAAGCGGCAGAAATCTAGGACTGACACCAGCAAATGATAAGAGTCTTAGAACTTCAGATCTTGACAGTTGAGATTTGTAATGTAAATTGACCCACCATGGCATAAAATAGCGCAAGAATAGAATTGCAGAGATGTGGTTTGTAGTGTAACCTGTGTTAACCTGACCATACCAGCATAGGATGGGATGTAAGGAGTGTGTATAGCTTCTGAAAAGTGGGACATGATAACAGCAGCCTCCGGTTATTGTAGTTGCTGGAACTCTAGACCCTTGCAAATCCCTTCCCCTGGGCAGCTTCTGGGTGGTTTCCCTTTCTCCCAGTGGCCACTAAAAGTCTCCTCAGTAGCTGGCACTGATCTGGCATTGCTGCCCTGTGGCCTCTGCCCCTGCTGGTGGGTGCAGGTTGCTGCAGTTGCCACCACTCCTGCCCGGGCACTGTCCCCGCAGTTCCTCTGCCTCCCCAGTAAACAGAACAATGCCTGGCACGTAGTACACACTTAATAAATGTTAGTTAGATGAATGAATGAATGAAAATTTCAGTTTAATATGAAGAACTTCCTAATCACAGACGTTTTTCAAAATGGAAAGGACTACCCCCAAAAGCACTGAGTTTCCTACGACTTGAGGTATCTACTTGTCAGGGATATTGGGCAATACATTCAACTAATCGGAAGCAGGGAGGAAACCAGAAGAGAGTCTATATTTGCATGAAATGTGACTATTACAGGATTACAGATATAACTGTAGTTGGGTTTTTCATAAGCACAACTGATTTCTCTCTCCATTCCCCAATTCTCTTCCCATATGTGAATTTCTCTCCCTCTCTTGCTCTCACTTGCAGGTGCGCTCTCTCTCTCTCTCTCTCTCACACACACACACACACACACACACACACACACACACACATCTTTATGTAATCTGGATGCTGCTACCTGGAGCCCTCCCTCCCTTGTCCCTTGAGATCTAGATTGCCTTGAGGCCAAGTTTCATGGCCCAGGGTTATCCAAGATTTCTGTTAATTTCTGGAAATTTATGCCATCTCATGACCCCCTATGACCCCAAAATTCTGCATCTACACATGTTGTCTCTGTCCAACCAGCATCTACATAGACGTGAACTCTATCCTTTTCATCATTTTCCACCAACCAAAATACACAGACTTTACAGAATCACCGGGGTCCATCCTATCACCGACTGCCCATAACGACTTTCTGTGAAGTCCTGTGCAGACTCCCTTCCTCCAGTCCTCCAACCAGCCTCTTTCTTCTACCTCTTCCCTCCTCTTCCCTCCCTTCTTCTCACGGCCCTCAATCTCCCCTCCACTCTCTTTCCCTCTTCTCTTCTCCTGCCCTCAACTTTCCCCTTTTCCCATCTTTCCCCTCACACTGAAGAGCACCAAATTCCTTTCCTCTGTAAAGCACTGATCCAATCGACACCCAAGCTCCAAGCTTCAGTATCCACCATTTACCCAAACATTTACCTCAGTGTCTTTGTTCCAAACAAAAACAATCCCTTACCTACCAAAAGCTGTGGTGCAAAGTGTCAATATGATTTTTTAATTGCCTTTTGTTACACCTGCAACATATTTTGAACTCTTATATGTCAGACTTAATAATGTTTAATTTTTACACTTTAGCCTGAATTGACGCTAAGAAACCTAATACTGGACTTAAACCATAAATGCTAAGTGAATTCTTGTTTAGAATAGTCAGAAAATTAAACATTAAAAAGATCTGACCATTGAATTTTTTTGGTAAATGGAAACTGATTTACTATTGTTATAGAGGGGAACAAATCCAATTCCCTCCTCCCCCATGTGAATCGTCTTTTTAAAAAATTTAGTGTCTTTCCTGATTATAACATTAACACATATGCACTCACAAAATTATAAAACGCAGACAGTTAGGATAATGATTATGACAGCTAACATATTTTGAGTACTTATTCTGTGCTCAACACTCTTCTAAGTGCTTTACATATATTATTATGAAGTATCATTGCCTCCATTTGTTACTGAAGAAACCGAGAGGTACAGAGTGGTTACATTTGTTTCTCAAGATCACACAACCAAAAAATAATAACAATTAATCATGTCATCTAGATACAATCATCATTTTGGTGAATATTTTCCATGCTTTTTCTATCGTTAAATTCTTTAAATGATATATTGAATCACTATTTTGTAACATGCATTTTAATATCTTTATTGGAGTATAATTGCTTTACAATGGTGTGTTAGTTTCTGCTGTATAACAAAGTGAATCAGCTATACATATACATATATCCCAATATCTCCTCCCTCTTGTGTCTCCCTCCCACCCTCCCTATCCCACTGCTCTAGGTGGTCACAGGGCACTGAGCTGATCTCCCTGTGCTATGCAGCTGCTTCCCACTAGCTATCTATTTTACATTTGGTAGTGTATATATGTCCATGCCACTCTTTCACTTCGTCCCAGCTTACACTTCCCCCTCCCCGTGTCCACAAGTCCATTCTCTATGTCTTCCTATCCTGCCCCTAGGTTCTTCAGAACCATTTTTTTTTTAGATTCCATATATATGTGTTAGCATACGGTATTTGTTTTTCTCTTTCTGACTTACTTCACTCTGTATGACAGACTATAGGTCCATCCACCTCACTACAAATAACTCAATTTTGCTTTTTTATGGCTGAATAATATTCCACTGTATATATGTGCCACATCTTCTTTATCCATTCATCTGTCGATGGGCACTTAGGTTGCTTCCATGTCCTGGCTATTGTAAATAGAGCTGCAATGAACATTGTGGCACATGATTCTTTCTGAATTATGGTTTTCTCAAGGTATATGCCCAGTAGTGGGATTGCTAGGTCATATGGTAGTTCTATTTTTAGCATTTTAAGGAACCTCCATACTGTTCTCCATATTGGCTGTATCAATTTACATTCCCACCAACAGTGCAAGAGGGTTCCCTTTTCTCCAAACCCTCTCCAGCATTTATTGTTTGTAGATTTTTTGATGATGACCATTCTGACTGGTGTGAGCTGATACCTCATTGTGGTTTTGATTTGCATTTCTCTAATGATTAGTGATAACATGCATTTTTAACTTAATAAATTGCATGGTAGCTTTCCATGACAATAAACATCCAAACCATTTTTATGATTACACAGGTCCACTATGTGAAGATACCATAAAATAGCCATTATACAGTATTTTAAACAATGTTGAGATGAAGATCTTTTTTTTTCTAACAATTGTCCAACTCATAATTTTAATTTTTAATTTTTTTTAATTTATTTTTTCTTTAATTTTTTTTATTGGGGTATAGTTGTTTTACAGTGTTGTGTTAGTTTCTACTGTACAGCGAAGTGAAGTAGAGGTCTCTGTGCTATACAGCAGGTTCTTATCAGTTATCTATTTTATACATATTAGTGTATATATGTCAATCCCAATATCCCAGTTCATCCCACCCCCACCCTGTTGTCCCCCCTTGGTGTCCATACGTTTGTTCTCTACATCTGTGTCTCTATTTCTGCCTTGCAAACCAGTTCATCTGTACCATTTTTCTAGATTCCACATATATGCATTAATATACGATATTTGTTTTTCTCTTTCTGACTTACTTCACTCTGTATGACAGTCTCTAGGTCCATCCATATCTCTACAAATGACCCAATTTCATTCCCTTTTATGGCTGAGTAATATTCCATTGTATATATGTACCATATCTTCTTTATTCAGTTGTCTGTTGATGGACATTTAGGTTGATTCCATGACCTGGCAATTGAAAATAGTGCTGCAATGAACATTGGGGTGCATGAGTCTTTTTGAATTATGGTTTTCTCTGGGTATATGCCCAGTAGTGGGATTGCTGGGTCACATGGTAATTCTATCTTTAGGTTTTCAGGGAAGCTCCATACTGTTCTCCATAGTGGCTGTATCAATTTACATTCCCACCAACAGTGCAAGAGGGTTCTCTTTTCTCCACACCTCTCCAGCATTTATTGTTTTTAGATTTTCTGATGATGCCCATTCTAGAAAGGTGTGAGGTGATACCTTATTGTAGTTTTGATTTGCATTTCTCTAATAATTAGTGATGTTCAGCAGCTTTTCATGTGCCTCTTGGCCATCTGTATGTCTTCTTTAGAGAAATGTCTATTTAGGTCTTTCGCCCATTTTTAGATTGGGTTGTTTGTTTTTTTTCATATTGAGCTGCATGAGTTGTTTATATATTTTGGAGATTAATTATTTGTTCATTGATTTGTTTGCAAATATTTTCTCCCATTCTGAGGGTTGTCTTTTCATCTTGTTTATAGTTTCCTTTGCTGTGCAAAAGTTTTTAAGTTTCATTAGGTCCCCTTTGTTTATTTTTGTTTATATTTCCATTACTCTAGGAAGTGGGTCAAAAAAGATCTTGCTGTGATTTATGTCAAAGAGTGCTCTGCCTATGTTTTCCTCTAAGAGTTTTATAGTGTCCGGTCTTGCATTTAGGTCTTTAATCCATTCTGAGTTTATTTTTGTGTATGGTGTTAAGTAGTGTTCTAATTTCATTCTTTTACATGTAGCTGTCCAGTTTTCCCAGCACCACTTATTGAAGAGGCTGTCTTTTCTCCATTGTATATCCTTGCCTCCTTTGTCAGAGCTTAGCTGACCATTGGTGTGTGGGTTTATCTCTGGGCTTTCTAACCTGTTCCATTGATCTATATTTCTGTTTTTGTGCCAGTACCATATTGTCTTGATTACTGTAGCTTTGTAGTATAGTCTGAAGTCAGGGAGTCTGATTTCTCCAGCTCTGTTTTTTTTTTTTTTCTCTCTCAAGGTTGCTTTGGCTATTCAGGATCTTTTGTGTCTCCATACAAATTTTAAGATTTTTTGTTCAAGTTCTGTAAAAAATACCATTGGTAATTTGATAGGGATTGCATTGAATCTGTAGATTGCTTTGGGTAGTATAGTCATTTTCACAATATTGATTCTTCCAGTCCAAGAAAGTGGTATATCTCTTCATCTGTTTGTGTCATCTTTGATTTCTTTCATCAGTGTCTTATAGTTTTCTGAGTACAGGTCTTTTACCTCCTTAGGTGGGTTTATTCCTAGGTATTTTATTCTTTTTATTGCAATGGTGAATGGGATCATGTCCTTAACTTCTCTTTCTGATCTTTCCTTGTTAGTGTATAGGAATGTAAGAGATTTCTATGCATTAATTTTGTATCCTGCAACTTTACCAAATTCATTGCTTAGCACTAGTAGTTTTCTGGTGGCATTGTTAGGATTTTATATGTGTAGTATCATGTCATCTGCAAACAGTGACAGTTTTACTTCTTTTCCAATTTGGATTCCTTTTATTTCTTTTTCTTCTCTGATTGCCATGACTAGGACTTCCAAAACTATGTTGAATAATAGTGGCAAGAGTGGACATCCTTGTCTTCTTCCTGATCTTAGAGGAAATGCTTTCAGTTTTTCACCATTGAGAATGATGTTTGCTGTGGATTTGTCGTATATGGCCTTTATTATGTTGAGGTAAGTTCCCTCATGCCCACTTTCTGGGGAGTTTTTTATCATAAATGGGTGTTGAATTTTGTTAAAAGATTTTTCTGCATCTATGGAGATGATCAAATGGGTTATTTTAAATTTTTTAAAATAAATTTATTTATTTATGTATTTGTGGCTGCGTTGGGTCTTTGTTGCTGCGTGTGGGCTTTCTCTAGTTGTGGCGAGCAGGGACTACTCTTTGTTGTAGCACGTGGGCCTCTCATTGCGGTGGCTTCTCTTGTTGTGGAGCATGGGCTCTAGGCACGTGGGCTTCAGTAGTCGTGGCACGTGGGCTCAGTAATTGTGGCTCACAGGCTCTAGAGTGCAAGCCCAGTAGTTGTGGTGCATGGGCTTCATTGATCCGTGGCATGTGGGATCTTCCAGGACCAGGGCTCAAACTCGTGTCCCCTGCCTTGGCAGGCGGATTCTTAACCACTGCACCACCAGAGAAGTCCCAATCATATAGTTTTTATTCTTCAATTTGTTAATATGGTGTATCACATTGACTGATTTGCTTATATTGAAGAATCCTTGCATCCCTGGGATAAATCCCACTTGATCGTGGTGTATGATCTTTTTAATGTGTTGTTGGATTCTGTTTGCTAGTATTTTTTGAGGATTTTTGTATCTATATTCATCAGTGATATTGGTCTGTAATTTTCTTTTTTTGTGGGATCTTTGTCTGGTTTTGGTATCAGGGTGATGGTGGCCTCGCAGAATGAGTTTGGGAGTGTTCCTTCTTCTGCAATTTTTTAGAAGAGTTTGAGAAGGATGGGTGTTAGCTCTTCTTTAAATGTTTGATAGAATTCACCTGTGAAGCCATCTGGTCCTGGACTTTGTTTGTTGGAAGATTTTTAATCACAGTTTCAATTTCATTACTTGTGATTGGTCTGTTCATATTTTCTAGTTCTTCCTGGTTCAGTCTTGGAAGTTTATACCTTTCTAAGAATTTGTCCATTTCTTCCAAGTTGTCCATTTTATTGGCATAGAGTTGCTTGTAATAGTCTCTTATGATGCTCTGTATTTCTGTGGTGTCCATTGTAACTTCTCCTTTTTCATTTCTAATTGTTTTGAGTCCTCTCTCTCTTTTTCTTGTTGAGTCTGGCTAAAGGTTTATCAGATTTGTTTATCTTCTCAAAGAACCAGCTTTTAGTTTTATTGATCTTTGCTATTGTTTTCTTTGTTTCTATTTCATTTATTTCTGCTCTTTTATGATTTCTTTCCTTCTACTAACTTTGGGTTTTGTTTGTTCTTCTTTCTCTAGTTCCTTTAGGTGTAGGGTTAGATTGTTTTTTTGAGATTTTTCTTGTTTCTTGAAGTAGGCTTGTATAGCTATAAACTTCTCTCTTAGATCTGCTTTTGCTGCATCCCATAGGTTTTGGATTGGCGTGTTTTCATTGTCATTTGTCTCCAGGTATTTTTTGATTTCCTGTTTGATTTCTTCAGTGATCTCTTGGTTATTTAGTAACGTATTGTTTAGCTTACATGTGCTTGTGTGTTTTACAGTTTTTTTTCCTGTAATTTATTTCTAATCTCATAGCATTGTGGTCAGAAAATATGCTTGATATGATTTCAATTTTCTTAAATTTTCCAAGGCTCGATTTGTGACCCAAGATGTGATCTATCTGGGAGAATGTTCAGTGTGCACTTGAGAAGAAAGTGTAATCTGCTGTTTTCAGATGGAAAGTCCTATAAATATCAATTAAATCTATCTGGTCTATTGTGTCATTTAAAGCTTGTGTTTCCTTATTAATTTTCTGTGTGGTTGATCTGTCCATTGTTGTAAGTGAGGTGTTAAAGTCCCCCACTATTATTGTGTTACTGTCAATTTCCTCTTTTATAGCTGTTAGCATTTGCCTTATGTATTGAGGTGCTCCTATGTTGGGTGCATATATATTTATAACTGTTATATCTTCTTGGATTGATCCCTTCATCGATATGTAGTGTCCTTCCTTGTCTCTTGTAACATTCTTTATTTTAAAGTCTATTTTATCTGATATGAGTATTGCTACTCCAGCTTTCTTTTGATTTCCATTTGTACAGAATATCTTCTTCCATCCCCTCACTTTCTATCTGTATGTGTCCCTAGGTCTGAAGTGGGTCTCTTGTAGACAGCATATATACAGGTCTTGTTTTTGTATCCATTCAGCAAGCCTGTGTCTTTTGGTTAGAGCATTTAATCCATTTACATTTAAGGTAATTATCGGTATGTATGTTCCTATTACCATTTTTTGAATTTTGGGGGTGTTGTTTTTGTAGGTCCTTTTCTTCTCTTGTGTTTCCCACTTAGAGAAGTTCCTTTAGCATTTGTTGTAGAGCTGGTTTGGTGGTGCTGAATTCTCTTAGCTTTTGCTTGTCTGTAAAGGTTTTGATTTCTCCATCGAATCTGAATGAGATCCTTGTTGGGTAGAGTATTCTTGGTTGTACCTTCTTCCCTTTGATCACTTTAAACATATTGTGCCACTCCCTTCTGGCTCGCAGAGTTTCTGCTGAGAAATCAGCTGTTAAGCTTCTGGGAGTTCCCTTGCATGTTATTTGTCATTTTTCCCTTGCTGCTTTTAATAATTTCTCTTTGTCTTTAATTTTTGTCAATTTGATTACTATGTGTCTTGGCCTGTTTCTCCTTGGGTTTTTCCTGCCTGGGACTCTCTGTGCTTCCTGGATTTGGGTGGCCATTTCCTTTCCCACGTTAGGGAAGTTTTCAATTATAATCTGTTCAAATATTTCCTCAGGTCCTTTCTTTCTCTCTTCTCCTTCTGGGACCCTTATAACTCGAATGTTGGTGCATTTAATGTTGTCCCAGAGGTCTCTTAAGCTGTCTTCATTCCTTTTCATTCTTGTTTTCTTTATTCTGTTCCGCAGAAGTGATTTCCACCATTCTCTCTTCTAGGTCACTTACCGTTCCTCTGCCTCAGTTATTCTGCTATTGATTCCTTCCAGTGTATTTTTCATTTCAGTTATTATATTGTTCATCTCTGTTTGTTTGTTCTTCAATTCTTCTAGGTCTTTGTTAAACATTTCTTGCATCTTCTTGATCCCTGCCTCCATTCTTTTCCCGAGGTGCTGGATCATCTTCACTATCATTATTCTGAATTCTTTTTCTGGAAGGTTGCCTATCTCTACTTCATTTAGTTGTTTTTCTGGGGTTTTATCTTGTTCCTTCATCTGGGAAATAGTCCTCTGCCTTTTCATTTTGTCTATCTTTCTGTGATTGTGGTTTTCATTCTGCAGGCTGCAGGATTGTAGTTCTTCTTGCTTCTGCTCTGAGATGAACATCTTATTCATTCATTTTCTGTTCACTTGGTCTGATATTTTACCTTGATACAAAATTCAAGAAGCATTGTTACTAAGTCCTCTCAACATACCAAGAATACATTTCAGTTTACTTTATTTGAAAGACTAAGAGATGATTTTATTTATTTATTGTATGTGTTCCTTCTTTATATTATTTTTTAGATTGAACACTAATAACAACATTTATGATTAAGTGTTTTCCCATTTGAGAAAAAAAAAAAACCCAGAAAACAAACCTTTATATGTTGTCTTTTCAAATCAAACTATTGTTAGTTAATTCTTCAAAAATAAACACAATAATACATTTCTCTGTAGGCTCATCAGGCTTCTTCACAAGTTTGTCACACCTGAAACATTAAACAGTGAACTTTTTTTTAATGGTAATGTTAGCACCTTCTAGTGGTAAAAAAGCAAAACCTGGCCAAGACGGTTTGGGGTTATTTTTAATGTAAAAACACACACACACACACACAAACATAATCTATAGGTTCGTGGTATTTTTACTTTTCTTTCCTTTTCTTCATATAACGGCAAAGACTGTGAATCTCCAAAAAAAGAAACTAATATAGTGTGAAGTCAATTCAGGGCATAATTTCATCATAAGTGTGAAATCATGTATTGTAGGTTAGGTATAAAAGGTCAAGATGTTTCAGGAAATTTTAGATGTTTTTGTGTTTTAAATGATACCTTTTCACAATGTCTCAGATTTTTGAACAGCTACTTAAACTGTATTTGTCTTTGTGGTTAATTACTTTTATACAGCCTCCAGCTCAGCATTATACTGACTTATGTTTGAAAAGAAATGCTGATGGGATAGTATTGTGCTAAACCACATCCATCTGGCAACAATAATAGAAGATGTGGCGTTGCACATTTAGTAACAAAAGAAAGAAAATCTGTCCTTATTAACACGGAAAAGCACTGAAGAAGAATTCTCCTGCTTCTCCCAACAGCATTTCCTGCACTGGACAGCACTCCAGGTCTGTCCTTGCATTACGGTGAGACAGTTTAAATGCCATTTATGAAGATTTTCTTTTTGACGTGGTTCAGAACTCTGGACATAATTAATCCAACGTTTCCCTCGTATGGGAAATTTTCCTAAGTTTTTCTTAGTTACTTAGGACATTAAAAATGTCATAAGAGGGTTTTATTGTTCTGAGAACTGGATCTGAGACTATAGTAGGACAATGACCATGAGTGATTTGAGTATGAGATAAATTGTAACTGTCTCTGGCTGTGTCCTTTCTGTTTCCAGCACATTCCTCCCCACCAGAAGATCAAGCAACCTCTCTCATTCTTCTTGACACAGGGAGGCAGTGAGAGGTACCGTGGGACACATAAGAAGTTCATCTATGGTTGCCTCAACACCTGCTCTTCACAGCAGAGAACATGGCAGCTACATGTATGGGAGGAGACTGTACAATCTGCCCCTGCCTTTCTGGAAGGAGCTTTTGATAGAGAGGACAGTCGTTGCTGTGCAAAGGTTGCTCACTTTTATAACTGGTATTGTGTACCTTTCTCTGTGTCCTGGAACTCATATATTCATCTATTCATTCAACAGTGTTTACAAAGGGCTCTATTTTAAGGACTGGTGATGCCACCATGAAAAGACAGAGAAAATCCTGCCCTCAGTGAGCTTACACTGTAGTTGGGGAGACAGACAATGCACAAATAAACAGGTAGTTGACGTGCTCAGAAAGAAAAGAGAACAGGAGGGGAGGTAGACTGCAGTGATTATTCTAGAGAGATAGTCAGGGAAGCCCCTCTGAGGATGTCTGACATTTGAGCTGAGACCTGAAATAACAGAATGAGACATGTTGGGAGGGAACGGGGCTGAGCCAAGGGACAGCAGGCAGAGAGGCCTGGGGCAGTGCACTCCTAACTCTGCCTCAGCATCTGCTTCCCAGAGGACCCACTGACGCTCCTCTCTATTTGCTTTGTCCTCTGCCTGGAACTTTCTCTTCCTTCTGCACCTCCAAATTCCCATTCATCCTTCCAATCTCCAGTGTCACGTTCTTAAAAAAGTTTTCAGGAAACTCTTACAGTTACTGCTTCTCACTCCGTGTCCCCACAACATTTTGTTTATACCTCTATTACAGAGAAGGGGAAAGGAAGTAGTATTTATTGAGCACCTACTGTGGGCCAGTAACTGTACTAAATCATATATATATCATATATCATGTATCTATAGTAGTGCAGTGTATTATCTTTATTTTGAGCTCCTGAACTTGATGTACCTGAACTAAATCAATTGTTGAAGGCTACACTGCCACTCTGAGGCTTAGGGCTTGGCTGTCCCCATTTTGTTGGCTTGAAATATCAGGGAGTTGAAATAGAACAGATAATATCTAAGATGACTTACAATGAGAAATTCTTGTGTGATTCTCCAACCCCTAACATTTTAGAAGCCTGGTGGGGGATGACGTTTCAACCTTGAGGGGGCTGGATCACAGAGGTTTGGACATGTGTGACCGATGTGATCCTGGGCATAGCCACCAGGTATCGACTGCTTTAATGCTGTGAAGATTTGCAGCACAGGCCCGAGAAAACATTGCCACCTAGTGGCAATTCATTTGAACTTACCAACCATCCATCCAATATTTTTCACTTATCTACTACGTGTCAGGTACTGTGCAATGCAGCGGTCCCCAACCTTTTTGGCACCATGGACCGGTTTTGTGGAAGACAATTTTTCCACGGACCGGGGTGGGGGGATTGGGATATGATGGTTCAGGCAGTAATGCAAGCGATGGGGAGCGGCAGATGAAGCTTTGCTCACTCGCCCGCTGCTCACCTCCTGCTGTGTGACCCGGTTCCTAACAGGCCACAGACTGGTACCGGTCCACGGCTGGGGGGTTGGGGACCCCTGGTGTAATGGTAAATGGTGAACAGAAGAGACTCTGAAGTCTCAGCCTAGTGAGACTTACATTCTAACAGGGGACAGACTAGTCCCAAGGCTCACAGTGGTAGTGTAGCCCTCAGCAATTGATTTAGTTCAGATGTCACAAACTTGGAAGCCCAAAATAAAGATAATACGTTACTTGCTCACTTTTTTGTTTTAAGTGAAACTTTTCTGTTAATAGAGAAAAGATGGACACATTACAAGTCGGGTAAAACGACTTCTGAATGAGCCAGCTTGAAAGTTCCTTTTGCATGATATTTTTTAAACTATTTTATACCACCTCAAGTACTTTCTTCTTCCTCAATACTTAAATTTTCTAAAACCATATACTAATTTTTAAATGTGCTTAAATGCTTTTCTTATATTATGGAGCATTGTGGGAAAGTATAATAAACTACAAATTAAATATTTTATTATTAATGAACATGAGACTTTAAGTCTTTTATTCTTATAGTAAAGAATCTGACTCCATTTTTGATGTTTGCTGACAGCTTTCAAGCCTCACCACTTCCTCCTCCTTTTACCCCACATCTGGGCAAGTTATAAGAAGTCCCGGGTGCTTCCTCCTTTGGCACTGAAGGGAAGTTCAAAGCATGCAAGCCCTGGCCCACATGAGGACCCCACCTCTTGATCACGGTGAAAACAGAGTCAGTCTCCTATCCCTGCTCTCTCAAGATAGCCATTCTTGGACCTGCTCAGAAACCACACTGTTTTCCCCAGAAAGCCTCATTATGTGCTTAATAAACTTTTACAAGCAATCTCGAGAAAGAAGAACAAAGCTGGAGGCATCACACTCCTTGATTTTAAACTATATTACAAAGCTATAGTTATTGAAACAGTATGATACTGGCATAAAAACAGACACATAGATCAATGGAACAGAATAGAGAGCCCAGAAATAAACACACATTTATCTGGGCAATTAATCTATGACAAAGGAGCCAAGAATATACAATGGGGATGGACATTCTTTTCAACAAATGGTTTTGGGAAAACTGGACCACCACATGCAAAAGAATAAAGCTGAACCATATCTTATACCACACACAAAAATTAACTCAAAATGAATGAAAGACTCAAACATAAGACCTAAAATCATAAAACTCCTAGAAGAAAAGGTAAGCAGTAAGCTCCTTAAGAGCAGTCTTGGCTATGATATTTTGAATCTGACACCAAAAGCTAAAGCAACAAAAGCAAAAATAAAAGTGGGACTATGTCAAACTAAGAAACTTCTGCACAACAAAAGAAACCATCAACAAAATGAAAAGACAACCTACTGAATGGGGAAAATATTTGTAAATCATATATCTGATAAGGGGTCAATATGCAAATATATAAAGAACCCATACAACTCAATAGTAAAATAACAAAAAACAAAAACAAACAAACAATCTGATTTAAAAATGGGCAGAAGATCTGAATACACATTTTTTCCAAAGAAAACATACAGGTGGCCAATGGGCACATGAAAAAGTGGTCATCATCACTAATGATCAGGGAAATGCAAATCAAAACCACAATGAGATATCACCTTGCTCCTGTCAGAATGGCTATAATCAAAAAGACAAGAAATAAGCGCTGGCAAGGTTGTGGAGAAAAGGGGGCCCTAGTACACTGTTGGTGGAAATGTAAATTGGTGCAGCCACCATGGGAAACAGTCTGGAGTTTCCTTTAAAAAATTAAAAATAGAACTACCATATGATCCAGCAGCACCACTTCTGGTTATTTATCTGAAGAAAAAGAATACACTAACTCAAAAAAGATATATATGCACCCCTCATGTTTGTTACAACATTACTTACAATAGCCAAGATATGGATAGAAACAGCCTAAGTATCCATCAACAGATGAACAGATAAAGAAGATGTCGTGTATAATGGAGTATTATTCAGCCATATAAAAGAAGGAAATCTTGCCATTTGTGACAACATGGGTGGACTGTGGGGGCATCATGCAGTGAAATAAGTCAGACAAAGACAAATATCATATGATCTCATTTATATGTATAATCTTTAAAAAAACTGAACACTTAGATACAGAGAACAGATTAGTGATTGCTAGAGGAAGAGGGTGGGCCATGGGGGAAGTAGGTAAAGGAGGTCAAAGTGTACAAACTTCCAGTTATAAAATAAAATATGTCATGGGGATGTAATGTACAGCATGGTGACTATAGTTAATAATACTGTACTGCATATCTGAAAGTTACTAAGAGAGTAGATCTTGAAAGTTCTCATAAGAAAAAAAATATTTGTAACTATGTATGGCGATGGAGGTTAACTAGACTAGTTGTGGTGATCATTTCACAATGTATACAAATATGGAGTCATTATGTTGTACACCTGAGGTATAATGTCAATTATACCTCAATGAAAATAATAATAATAGTAACAAATAAAAAGCTACCTAGTGATAAAAAACAAATAAAAAAACCTTTTCATACCCTCTCGGTGGAGGTATGAAATAAACAGTCTCCACACCCAAATTAAATTTGGGGGGAGGGAAGGGTCCTTCCCACCTCTATGTGGTGGTCACAACAATCCTATTTTTTGAAATATGAAAGCATGTTATATATGATTATAATTACTAATCTGAGCATAATCTATAGAGTATATTTTATAATTTAAATAAAAGCATCCATTAAAAGTATTAAGATAACCAGGTTTTTGAGTTTTTAAAAATTTATTTGTTTTGGCTGCATTGGGCCTTCGTTGTGGTGCACAGGCTTCTCATTGTGGTGGCTTCTCTAGTTGTGGTGCACGGGCTCAGTAGTTGTGGCTTGCGGGCTCTAGAGCACAGGCTCAGTAGTTGGGGCGCACGGGCTTAGTTGTTCCGCAGTATGTGGGATACTCCCGGACCAGGGCTCGAACCCGTGACCCCTGCATCGGCAGGAGGACTCTTAACCACTCCGCCACAAGGGAAGTCCGAGGTACGAGGTTTAAAAAGGTTGTAACGTGCTTCTGACAGAATGACTTGGACCTTTATCCTCACTACCTAAAGAACATTTTAAAAATACAAATATTTGACTGGAAAGGAAATAAAGTTAGAGAGACCACACGTAACCCCGACTACCACACGTAAACCTGAAAAGTGTTCCTTACAGCAGGTGCCTTGTCAAGGACACCACTAGGCTAAAGAGAACCCCCATTTCTTCATCTCTCCCCACGCCAGAATTTTCTTAGATCCTTTACATCTTTCCTTCCCCTCACTCTCAGAGATACCGGAAGGAAATATGCTGCCAAAACAAAAATTACCTTTATTTCTATTTTACTAAAAATACTACCAACAAATATCATTATGTTAAATGATCTGAGTAAGTCAAAAGGCAGTGGCAAATATTTTAAAATACATACATATGTTAAGGAAGCAAATACCTTGTATGGCCTTTTCTTCTTTAATATCTTGGTTCCAAATAGAGGCAATGTTAAGCCATCACTTTGGTATAGATTTTTACTATAAAACTTGGCCATTTTAGCTCCCCTTCTATTTTGTCTTTATGTTCTGGGCCACAGATTTTCAAGCTGAATAATAGGAAGTTAAAGGAACGTGCAGATCTGAGTAGAAATCCCAGCATCTGTGCCAGTTCCTTTTGCATCTGCCTGGCTCATCTAGCTCCACCTCCCAGAGTTCAGACAAATAGACGGCTTGACACTGAAAGGTCCAGTGACACTCTTAAGGGTTTTAATGTGCTGATGTTTATCCATAAAATGAAGATTGCTTTAAAATCAAGTTCATATTCTTTATCAATAATTTCAAGATCAGGGGGGACTTCCCTGGCGGTCCAATGGTTAAGACTTCACCTTCCAATGCAGGGGGTGCAGGTTTGATCCCTGGTCGGGGAGCTAAGATCCCACATGTCTTATGGCCAAAAAAAACCCCCAAAACATAAAACAGAAGCAATATTGTAACAAATCCAGTAAAGGCTTTTTAAAAAATGGTTCACATCAAAAAAAATCTTTAAAGAAAATGATTTCAAGATCAGAAAAATTAAATAGATATGGTTATTTAAACAGAAAACTTATGAAAGTAGATACAATCTGTAATTTGTGTACTGTCCTTTGTATATTGAATCTAGTATCCTGAGACTTCAGTATTTTATCAGTTAAGGTCCTCTGGGTTGCAGAAAATGACCTGCACCAGCTTCAAACAACCCCAAAGCACAGATGAATTGGAAAGATCTGGGGTTGCCCCTGGAGCAAGCAGGAAGCAAGACCAGAAGGCTGCAGCAACAGGGCTCAGCTCCACTCACTCCACATTTACATCTGCAGTTTAAAGTTCCAGATACTTTAAAAAAAGAATCTTGTAGGCCAGGATCAGGGTTCATCCTTAGACCAATCAGCTCTGGCCTTGAGGCCATCCTGTAGTACTGGCCCAGCTGCTGGCAGTTCCTAGAAAGGGAGGAATGATTCTGAGCAGGGCGTCTACCCAAGAGGCACCTGCCTGCCGTGGGCACTTCCACTAATTTCCTTAAACTCCTTCACATGATACGGATGAATGGTATGTCTCATGTCCAACAGCTTAATTTTCCCCAGGTTTAATCCTCAGGGTTACAGAACTAAACATCACATTATAGAACTAAAGGCCTCTGATATGTACCTGAAACTACCTATAAATAAGCATAAGAAATGCAGGAAAGAGATTCCTTTTCATGCTGTAACTTCCAAAAAGTGTTTTGGGATGTGTATGTAGTTTCATACTCACATCTCAGTAAAAAAGATTTCTTTTCCTGATATGATAAGCTGTGCCAGCACTTCATATTCATAATCTTTAATTATCACAACAACTCTATATATTGTATTGAATAGTGTTCCCCCAAAAAGTCATGTCCTCCTGGAACCTCAGAATATGACTTTATTTGGAAGTAGGATCTTTGCAGATGTAAGGATCAAGATGAGATTATACTGGAGTAAGGTGGGCCCTAAATCCAATGAGAGTGTCCTTACAAGGCACAGAGAAAAACACACTGAAGATACAGAAGAAGAAAAGATGAGGCAGAGATTGGAGGAATGGGTCTGCAAGCCAAGGAAGGCCAAAGATTGCCTGTGAGGGGGTCCATGACACACTACTCCAAAATATGGCACGTGGGCATAAACTAAAGGAGTCTGAGCAAACAGCAGAAACAGGAAGGTCACGCTGACCTCCCCCGACCACCCTGCCCTTCTCTCCTGAAGCAAATCATAAAACTCTCACGTAAGAGATGTCTTTCCTATACTCAAAGGGAAGGAACATCCTTATCTCCAAAGACAAGGGACACCAAGAATCCAAATAAGCAGGATTTGCCAAGCTTCCCCCAGTTTATTGTACATACCTCATATTCCTTGCCCTATTATATCTTTCCACTTTTCATCAAACCTGGCATAAAAGTACACAAGCTTAACCTTTTCTTCAGGCCTTCATTTCCCTATGAATGCTCCTGTGTCACATAAAACTTATATTAAATACATGTGTATGCTTTCCTCCTGTGTATCTTTATCAGTTTAATTTTCAGACCCATCCAGAAACACTACAAGAGTTGAAGAAAGCTTTTCCTCCCCTCACCAGAACCCCAGAAGCTGGGAGAGAGGCGTGGGGTGGTTTCTCTCTCAGAGCCTCCAGCAAGGAATCAACCCTACTTGATATTCCTCCTGACGCCTTGATTTCAGATTTCTATTCTCCTGAACTGCGAGAAAATGAATTCTGTTGTTTTAAGCCACTCAGTTTGTGGTATTTTGTTAAGGCAGCCCTAGGAAAGGAACATCCTCTACAAGATAGATATCACTTAGTAATTTGCCGAAAGTTACACAGCTACTATGTCAGTGACTAATAGTTACCTATACCAGTGTCCATTCTCTCCTTTTTCTTTGCCAACAGAGGAAAGCTTTGTTGAGGTTGACAACATGCCCATTTCCCAGCCCAGGGACGGTCCATGAGAGAAAACCGGAAGTCACTGGAATGATTCTTTAGAGGAAACGGAATTCTTCCTCCTGCCAGCAATGCGGGTGTCCTGACTGGAGCTCCCGGAGGGGAAGGGGTTGGGGGCATGCTAGGGAGGGAAACCATACTCTAAGGAGGGTAAAGCAAATAGGTGGAGGGAGCTTGGGTCCCTGATGGCTGGGGAGCTGCCATATCAGCCCTGACTTCTTTTATCACAGGAATATACTAAAAATAAAACGATGCCTTTTTATCTCACTGCTATCTGGGTGAAAACTAGTCCAAATTGCCACCACTACCTAATGCCAAAATTAAGATTTGAAACTGAACATACTATTAGCCCACTTGCTTTCCTGCGGGAGGTCTGGGAACAAGCCCTGGTTTTGTGCCTACTGCATACGACAATGCATATTGAATACAATACAAATGAGTCATATGCTATTCTAGGCCCTGGGATACAGCAAAACAGACAAAAACCCCTGGGAGTTTATATGTTAAGGAGGGGTGACACATAACTTTTAAAAAAATACGCCAATGTCGGGTATGATAGTGATAAACGCTGTGAAACAAAATAACACAGTCAAGGTGGGTCGGGAAGAGAGTTTCACTTTCCATTAGGGTGATTAGGGAAGCCCCCACTGGGAAGGTGAGTGACATCTGAGCCAACACCTGGAAGAGGCAAAAGATGGAGATACATGGATGACCAGGGGAAGAGCTCTCCAGGCAAAAGAAACAGCAAGCCACAGGGTCATGACCCACCTCCCCGGTCCAATCTGTAAAATGAGGCAACTGGACAAAACCATCTTAAACCTTCCTTAGAAATATGCTGAGTATGTGGGAGCATATGAAATCAAAGGACCAGCAGGAACCTTGCTTGAAAATACTTCCCACCTGTAAGGAGGTCCCCAAGCAAATCTCCTAGGCTAGAATTTCTCTCAGTCCCATGGGAAGTTTATGGGTGTAATGTAAAAGAGAAGGGAGTGGCGAGAGATTGTTCTGAGGTCAAAGAAGCTTTGGAAACTGGTTTAAAATAGTTAAACAGGATTTAGTTACTTCAAGACTTCTCAGATCCTTTAATATGCCAACGGGGACACGATTATCTCAAAGTGAGTTGTAGTATCTACCTAATTTATTTGACCACAGAAGCCTTTTTTATGCAGAGCATCTGGGGAGACTATTCCTTAGAACGCACTTTGGGAACTAGCGGCTTGCAAACTTTTTCTCTAAAGGACCAAATAGTAAATATTTTAGGCTCTGTGGGCCAAATGGTCTGTTGCAACTATTTGATTGTGCCATTTTGGCTAGAAAGCAGCCATAGACAACGCATAAATGGATGGGTGTGGCTGTGTTCTAATAAAACTTTGTTTGTGGAGACTGGAATTTGGATTTAATGCAATTTTTACAAGTCATGAAATGTTATTCTTCTTTTGACTTTTTAAAAAACTATTTTAGAATGTGAAAAGCATTCTTAACTCACTGGCCATACAAAAAACAGGCAGGGGACTGGATTTGACTGTACTTTGCCAACCCTTGCTTTAGTGAGATGTACTATTTTCGTAATTTTTCCTTAACTGGTACATTTTTTTAAATGCATGCTAATGTACTACTTAAAGTCACAGTGCTGGTATCTTGACCAAAAGGAAAAAAAAAAGTGGTTGCAAATCATATTCAGAAAATGTCTTTGAGGCAGAAGAAAGATTGTTCAGAAGCATATCTTGGGGTGGCATATTCTGCTCCCCTTCACACCAATACACTGAGGTCTATCTTAGAAAAAAAGAGTGTCTTACTGGAATGCTTATGGGAGAGACTTCAAACCCAAGGACTTCCTGCTGAGATTTTAAGCCCCATCACCTAAAGGGAAAGGCTTGAGATGCTTGGCTAGCAAATGACAATTCATGTGGAATATCAACTTTTATAGTACCAATATTTACTTTGCCTTTTATAAAGTACATAAAATATATAAATGAGTATTCAACCTACCGAGAAGTGGCAACTCTGCACACTGTCATTGGCTTTGGATCATTGCTTGAATTGAACAACATAATAATTTAGAACACAGATGCTCTCAGACTCACCAGAGAACATAAAATTCTTATCAAAGGACAGCATAACCCAATTGCAAATGTAATGGAGGACATGCATTGCATTGCATTTCTCTTTCCCATTACGTTCATTTGCTCTCCACTAGGGGATGTGATTTTGATAACTCTCTGCTCTTTATGTTGATGGTTTGCGGGGAACTGAGTGAGAGTAAGAGCTGAAAAAGAAACAAGACCTTCGCGTTCTCACATTACATTATACTTTCCAACCGTTTGAAGCTAGTGTAACCCTTCTCTAAGTACTTGGCAAACTTTAAACCATACATCTGTGAAGCTGGGGTTTTTTTTCCTTTCACATTACCTTTCACCTACTTTAAAATAAACCACTCATTGTTCAAGAGGGAAAACTCAAATTTGTTTTTCCAAAGTAATCTATAATGGAGTAAAACATTGCTGGAAGGTTTGCAATTAACTAATTTACTGTGCAATAAATCTCAAAGGGAAAGTAAGTTAATGAGGGAATCATTTTTCGACCTTCAATATTTAGGCCTCTATTTGCTTTTTTTAATTAACAAAATGTAAACTCTTTTTTGAATTAGAAAAGCATATGAACCAGATTTTCTAAATGTTTAAACTATACAGAAACATATACAGTTAAAGGGAAAAAGTAATATCCACTTTCTTGTGTATCTTGATTTCTTTTAGTATTAAAATAATAGAAGCAAATGTATAGAAATAAGAAGTTTGTTTGCAAATTGGATTAGATTTAACTCTTCGTTTTGCCTATATATTTCCAGACTTTATCACTGGAAGAGATAACAAAAAACTATGTTAAAAATCATTACAGAAATACATATATATATATAAGGCCTAAAATGTGCCCACCTGGTGCCAGCTTCCAGAAGTGATACGAAGATAAATAACCACATAGCCTTAACTCTGTAATAGACAGTCGTATCTAATAAAATGGAAACTTTCTACTTTGGCTGCTAAGGCCTTTCCTGATCTGACTTTGCCTGGTTTCCATTGCTCTCTTACACGTCTTGCCCTGGAACCATATGAAACTCTTTACAATTCTCCAAACACTCTAACCTTTCCCATGCTTTTATGCCTTTGCAAACACTCATCTCTCTACTTGTAATGCCCTTTCCCCCTTGAAGCACTTCATGAAGTTCTAGTCATCCTTCAAGTATCAACTCAAATATCACCTCCTCTTTAATTACTTCCAGGCCCCCGGGGAAGGAAAATTTGGTTACTCCTTTGTCCTTGAATCCACAGCACCCTCAGCACACTTAGGTAAAGTGAATGTTTTGTGTTTACTGATTTCTGTCTCTGTCTAGAGCGAGCTTCTGAAGAATGAGGAGTGGGAATTTGTCATCTTCACTTTCCCATTGACTATCCGTCCTGAGTGATGCGTGATGCGCAATAATAAAAGTGGGTTGGAAGCACGGAGGAATGAGTGACTTTCTCTTTCTGGATGTTGGGGAACACTCCCTGGAGGAGCTGACGTTGGGCTTTGACCAGAAATGTCTCAGGAATTCCAAGTAAAGAAAAGAGCACGTGCAGAAGCACGTGACTTGGTGAGGCAGCAGATGAGGCTTTTCAACGGGGCTTGCGCCAAGACTGAAAGACCCGACGCGCCGCCACGCTCCAGGGTTTGGCCTCAGTGGCGGGCACGTGGAACGGGAGACGGAGAACCGCTGAGACACCGTTCTCATAGTCTGGGTAGCAACAGACCACAGCCTAGACTGAGATCATAGCAATGAGGATGGAAAAAAAACCCATTAAGATTAGAGAAAGATTTAGGGGATAGAGTTGAACCTTGATTTGATATGGGGTCCTGGGGTAGAAGTAGGGTTTTAAGCGCTGAGTCATAAAATGAGGGAGATCACTGGCCATGGCTGTGTGCGGAGCAGATGGGATTAGGGGTGTAGGCGGTGGGGGGAGGGGGAATAGAATAGAACCACTGCCCGCCCAATCTCAGCTACATTGCGGGTTCAGAAGACTTGGGGGGGACGGCCCCTTGAGTCAACTTTCACTTATTACACTGCTTCCATGGGAAAAGTGATCTGAGTCCTAAACTGACTTTCAGACACAGCTTTGGAACACAGCCCGTGTGTAGCTCGGGACTGGCTGCTCTGAGGGATGTGGTAGGGGGGCCAGGGCTTGAAGCCACTCGAGTGCCAGTCTGAGTTAACTTCACAATAAGGATAAACAAGCACTGTTGTGTATCTGGAGAAATTACCACTTTGCTGCATCAAATAAAATTTGTACTTTTCCACTTCTATTAAGTGATTGCTACCAATTTGCTAGTTAATAGGAACAGAGATCAACTTTCACAGTGCTTTCTTTGCCTGCCAATAAGTCCAGAAGCTATCCATTTCTAGTAAATGATGAAAAGTATAGGATGACAGGAAATCACAGCATTTGTACTGTGAAAATAAATAAATGATGATATGGAAAATGAAAATCAGGTGTAAACAGGTAAATATAGAAGTAACAATCTGAAGGAAATGCCTTCCATCCCCTTTAGGTTAAAAAAAAAAAAAAGATATGTGTCATCACTGCACGAAACAGTTTCAGAAGAAGGAACTATAATTATATACAATGTTTATAGTTAAACCCTTCAGTGTTCTCTGGAAAATAGATCTTGGCTTAATTGTACGGTAATTTATACTTAGGGCGCTTTACTGCAAAAGGAACAGGTTCCTCTACATTTATCCATCCTCCGGGAATGCTGGAAATGGGCACGTGCTCTGGATGGAAATAATGACGGCTGGGTTCCACAAGATGATTGCCAGAATCCAGAGCTTCTCCTGACTCTTTCAGCCCTTTACTGTCAAAGCTTATCTTTTAAGGCAAGCAGGAGCTAGACTGAGTATGGGGCTGGTTGGTTTTGCTCATCAGATACAGAGCTTAGAGCCAGGAAATACCAGAAAGGCAACATCCAGAAACTGAGGTTTAGAACTAAGCAGTCCAAATGAAGTTTTAACCAAAAGGCTAAAATCGAGACTTGGAGAGAAAGCCAAGCACAAGTGGCAGAAGCAGATCCCAGAACACTGGAAGTCAAGTCAGGCCCATTCTGGGCTTTCAGTCAGGGTGCTGGGCAAGTTCAGACGGATGCCATAACGGCCCCATGGTAGACCAGGGCCTTGGAGGAGGCAGCAACTGAAGAAAGTCCAGGAGAGAGAAGTTGCCTTATGATGGGAACTGGGTGGGGAAAGGGGTTTGCAGATAGTAACTGACTGCTGAAGTGAGTGAGGCTTCATCACCCTGAAGACACAGAGTTGGCAGTCTCTCGGCATTAAGTTAGAGAAACCATATTTAAAGAGAGCCAAACACAAAGCATAGCAGAGCTCAGCTCAAATGGCAACATTTATTAATTTAGAAACTATTTTTTGAGTATTTATTGTGCTCTAGTCACTGGACAAAACCTTGGAAACGCAAATAGGAATCCACAGTGGCACAAGTGTGCCACCTTGTTCTCTATTCATGAATGAAGGACTTTTATTCCCCAGCTCTGGAAGTGCTTTTAGCAGAAAGCCTTCAGCTTTCAGGCCCGTAAAGGGACTGCCTGAATAAAGAAGGCCGCACCTCATTCCCAGAGGAGCCCACACTGCATGGCTGATCAAAGTGGGGCCCAGCACCCTCACCCCAACTCAGGACAATTCAGAAGAGTCATTCCAACTTCAGGGCTGCCCACAGGTTTGACTGAGGACTCCATTGAAACTGCATTGCTCTTCAACCTCTCCCTCTGCCCAAACCTTCTTCCTCTCCTGCCCTTCTCTTGTCTTCTATAGGAATTGATGCCCAGTTTACCAGTCAACTTACTGTATACCAATCTCCATCTCAGAATCTGCATCCTGGGGAACCCAACTCAAAGCAGTTGGTACCAGAAGTACCCACAAACCTGGGATGGGGTTTCGGAGCTGGATCACCCACCACCCACTTGGAAATGAGGACCCCCATCACTGGTGGCATTGGAGCACAGGTAGCCCCAGCACAGATCACAGTGCTATTATTAAAACTGGCACCAATAATAAAGTGGAATGGTATTTTGTAGATGGATATGCACCAGTACTAGGTGTAATGTATCAGGTGTTTGAGAAATATGGAGGGAAATAGTAACTTATGGGCAGCTCTTGTTAGGCTGGAGTGATGCTTTGGAAAAAGAAAACAAAAAACCAAGAGTGGCTGAAAGCTTACTGTGAAAGCCATATGGCCTCCTTCGTAGTACATAAAGAGGCTCTCATCGTCTGCAGTAGGAAAGCAGAGAAAGCTGAGACCAGACCCAGGACTTAATCATGAAAAGAACTGAGCTCCAAAAGAGGCAGGTCTGCTATGCCGAGATCAGGGCTCTGCTTGGGAAAGGATAGAACTCTCATGTGGAATAGGATTCATCAGAGTTGATGGCTCCAAAATCCCCAGATTCCTCAAATTTGAGCCTGCAGAAAATACCCACCTATCCAATTAGGAGCTACACTCCCTACTTCCTTGAGGATAATGCAGAGGTCTCCCCACTGAAGACAACTTGTGCTCTTCCCTTTCTCCCTTACCCCCTCCCCAAGATCTGTACCCACCTAACCTCTGACTTCAAGGATAATAACTAGGTTAAGTCACAGGTTAAGATGGGGCCATGCTGATGAGGAAGAAAAGGAACTATTACAAAGAAGCTGCAGGTCTTGGCCAGCATATACTTGTAGGAGCCAGGAGACTAGGCTTGAGAATGAATTAAGGAGACTGAAACATAAAGATGGATAAAAAAAAAAAAGAGTTTAGAGTTTATCAGCTTGAATCAAAATATAGGGTTTAACACCCTGGAAAAGACCCCAGGAGGTGTTGCAGATAATGCTACTAAGATGGCTTCTAGATGCATGAAAAAAGAGTAGCCCACACTGAGTGAGATTAACATGCTAAAAAGTGGAAGAAGAGATTAAAAGGCTCGGAGAAGTGGGTATGATGTGAGGATATACCACGTAAGGCTGGAAAACCCATTGGAGCACTACATTCCATAGAAAAGCCAAAGGATACATCATTTACCAAAGCACTGAGGGATGCACTGGAGAGAGGGGCTCTAGCATCACTAAAAAGGTCAATTGTGGTTCTTCTCTCTAGGCCAGGGCTGATGGTGGGAGATGTCATTGAATAACAGGGATCACTAACAGCCATGGGAATGTTAGGACCCTGAAAAACAACTGAGGCCAGGTGGAAGAGGCAGGTGGATGGAATTATTGTCATGAGTGGTAAGATTGAAGGGGCAGCCAGGGAAGTCTGATCCACAAAGAATTATGGAGATAGTTAATAGAACACAGCCTCATAGATGGGTGGCCAACATGGGTACTATTCTGTATGATCAAAAGAAATCAAGGACGGAAATGTAAATATATGTCCACATAAAAATTTGCACACAAATGTCTATAGCAGTACTATTCAAATGTTCATCAACTGGTGAATGGATAAACAAAATGTGGTATATCCATACAATGAAATATTATTTGGCCATAAAAAAGAATGAGGCATTGATACATGCTACAACACAGATGAATGAACCTTGAAAACATGTGGTTCAGTGAGAGAAGCTGGTCACAAAAGGCCACATATTATATGATTTAGTTTACAAGAAATGTCCAGAATAGGCAAATATATAGCTATAGAAAGTAGATTAGTGATTGCTCAGGACCAGGGGTGGGGTGGGGGGGTGGAGATAAGGTGGTGATCCCTAAAGGGCACAGCATTTCTTTTTGAGGTGAGGGAAATGCTCTAAAATTGCAGAGATGGTTGCACATATTTGTGAATACACTAAAAACCACTGAGTTGTACATTTTAAACAGGTAAATTGTATGCTATGTGGATTATATCTCAATAAAGCTATTTAAAAAGGAAAAAAAGAAATAAAAGATGGATAAACAGGAGGCTGAAGATAGTTAGCTCAATAAAAAGTCACAATTCTTCGCCAAGTTTCTGAACCTGAACCAGTTTTCCAACTTAGAACCTAAAAAAAAAGAGGGCAGATCCACAGGAGGAAGGGTCCTGAAATACCATGGAACATGAAGAGATTCCCCCAGCCCAAGAAACCAGTAGCTGTGCACCAGGGAAAGGGAATAGCCAGATATTTTAAGAACCATTGGGCATTGGGTCTGATTTGAAACTGATACTCAGAGACCTGAAGCAATAGAATGGATCCCCTTGCAGAGGGAGGCATATGGGGATGAAGTAAGAAGTAAGTTCAACTCACAGTGGGTCCACTGGCTCTGCAGACCCACCCCCATGTCCATTTCCCTAGTCCCCAAATGTATCACTGGAATAGACACACTTGGCAAAAACCCATACTGGGTCCTCGTCCTGGGAGGTAAGAACTATGTTAGTGGGGAAAGCCTAGTAGAAGCCCCTAAAAGTGCCCTGCCTTCACTCCCAGCCAAGATTCTAAGTCAAAAACAATATCTCCTTCCTAGGAAAATGGCACAAATTAGTGAACACTCCATGTCAGATTGCGATGAGTGCTATGGAGAATAAATCAAGGAAGGAGGTTGCAATTTAAAATACGGTAGTCTGGAAAGAACTCAAAGAAAAGACATTTGAGCAAAGACTTGGAGACTGTGAAGGCTTGGTATGAAAGAAAGAACCTGACTCCAAGGTTTTTGGTTGGAGCATCTGGAAGAATGGCATTGTCATTTACTAAGATATAAAGGAGAGAGGATGGGGTTTGGGAAAGCAGCTAGATGTACAAGTCTGTAGTTCAAGAGGGAGTTCTGGGCTGGGGCTAGGAAGTTAGCAGATGTAAGTATATCCTGGCGGATGGGTTTTTAAGCTATGAGACTGAATGTTATCAACAAAAGATTGAGTGTACATTAGATGCTCAATCTTCTTTGGGATAAAAACAAGGAAATTGAGCAAGAGAAGGCAGTGAGGTAGGAGGAAAATCAGAAACCTTGCAATGTCTTGAAACAAGTAGAGAAAATCCTTCAAGGAGTTGAGTCTGATTAATTGTGTCAAACTATGCTTCTGAATCAATGAAGATGAGGACTGGGAACGGTCCTCTAGAGTTAGCACTGCAGAGGTCATTGGTAACCTTCACTAAAGCAGTTTTGAGGTCAAAAGCATGATTGGAATGGATTCAAGAAAGAATGGAAAGAGCAGATTTAGTGACCATGAACACAGACAACTCTTTAAGTAGTTTTTCTTTAAAGAGAAATGGGTCTGTAACCAGGGGAGAAGTGATTCAACAGAGTTTTTTATAGTGCCAGAAATAATATGTTTATGATGAGAATGGTCCAGCAAAGAGGGGGAAGCTGATGATGTCGAAGAGAAAGAGGAAGATTGATAGAGCAATGCCCTTGAGTGGTTGAGAGGATGGGATCTAGTGTATAAGTGGAAATAATGGCCTTAGACTGGGGTGAGGGTAGTTCACACATAGAAATGCAGGGACAGGCAGAGCATATGGACACAAACTCAGGCATGTGTGTAGTTGCAACGGGAGAATGAAAATTCTCTTCTGATCGCTTCAATTTGTTCAGTGAAATAGGAAGAAAGATTATCAGCTGAGAGTTTGTAAGCGCCTAGGTTTTATTCTCTGTCGGGATAGGGGCCCACTGAAGTACTTTGAGCCGGGATATAATGTGATCAGACACAGATCTAGTGATTCATGACCAGTAAAGGTGGTGAGACAGGTGGAACACTCCAGACAAGGGATGATGAAGTGTCTTGATTCTGGCAGTGGAAAAGAAAGGATGTGGTGTAGAGACTTAGGAGATAAAGTTAACAGACATGGTTAGGTTTCCTAAAGTCTCTCCCCCTCTCCATCTCCTTACCCTTCTTTACTTTTCTGTATAGCACTTACTGTTATCTGACAGTATAATCTATTCTTGTTTGTAGATTGGCTGTGTCCCTCACCAGAATGGGATAGAATGTGAGTTGTGTTAGGGCAGAGACTTTGTCTTATTCACTGTTCTGGCCTCTGTTCTGGCCACTAGAAACAGTGACTGGCACTAATTGGAACCTTAATCAATATAAGTGGAATGAGGGATTGGACGTGAGGGACAAGTTACAGGAAAGGGTTTAGGATAAGTTCAGAGTTCTGGTTTGGGTCGCAGGGAAAATGGTGATGTGGAAACACTTTGACAAATTCTAGAAGTCCATTAGACCTTGAAATTAGAAGTAACTAAACTTGGAGCAACCGAAGCTCTGCAGCTTCGACATATACAGCCAGCTTCTCTTTTTACTACTACATGCTCTTCCAGAGAACTTTCAATTCTGTTGCATGCCTGTAACTACAGTACTATTGATACTTAGATGATAATACTAAGTAGCATCATCTAATGATAATGGCTAAGAAGAATGTGAACTATGTCCTAGGCACTATTCTAATTAATTTACATGCATTAACTCATTTAATCATTTTTTAAAAGTGAAATAGGTATAATTTTTATTTTCTTACTTTGCAAATGAGAAAAATAGTGGCCCAGAGGTTGAATGGCAGAGACATGATTTAAGCCCAGACAGTCTGGTTCTAGAACCCATGCTTTTAATCTCAATGCTGTATTATTACCTCTTTAGATTGCTGCTGAATGACTCCCAAAACTCTATCTCTAAAGCAGATGTATTATTTTTGTTAACAAGTTACCCCAAAAAGGTCGCCCAAAATAATAAATATTTGTTATCTCATACAGTTTCTATGGATCAGGAATCTGAGAGTGGCTTGGCTGGGTGACCCCTGCTGCAGGGTCTCTCATGAAGTTGCAGTCAAGATGGTATCAGGGGCTACAGTCATCTTTGGCTCGATGGGGCTGGAGGACTGGCTGCTTAGGTGTCTCCCTCACATGCCGCCAGGTTGGTGCTGATTGCTGGCAGGAAGCCTCAGTCCCTTGCCATGTAGAGCTCTTCAAAAAACTGCCTGTGTGTCCTCACAGAATGGCAGCTGGCTCTCCCCAAATTGAGTGATCCAAGAAGCAGCAAAGCAAAAGCCACAGTATCTTTTAACACCTGGCTTTGGAAGACACACACCACCATTTCTGCTATATCCTGTTGGTTACAGAGGTCAGTGTGGGAAGGAACTACATAGGGCATGATTACTGGAGGTGAGAATTGTTGGGGGCCATCTAGGAGGCTGGCCACTGCAGCAGATGTTGTTCCAAAGCCAGTGCCTATCTGAATTTCCACAGGTAGAGCATCCACATGTTCCACTATTTATCTTTTTTTCAAACTTGTTTCTTCTTCTGCACTCACTTATCTACTTCCAGTCATCAAATCTAGGAATCTGTAATACACCCTACCCTCAAACTTCTCTCTCTTCTTCTTTCCTAAATATACTTCAAATCTCTTCCTAAGTTTTGTCAAGTCTATAATTTATAAGCGTCTTGTAATTTGAGTGACATTCTGAAATTCATATGTGCTATGGACTGAATTGTGTCTTCCCCCAAATTCATATGTTCAAACACTAACCACTGCAATGTGACTGTATTTGGAGATAGGAACCACAAGGAAGTAATTCAGGTTAAATGAGGTTCTAAGGGTAGGGGCCTCATCCAATATGATTAGTAACTTTATAAGAGGCACCAGAGAGCATGCTCTTTCCACCATGTGAGGACACAGCAAAAAGAGCTATCTGTGAGCCAGGAACAGAGCTCTCACCAGAAACCGACCATGTTGGCATCCTGATCTCAGACTTCCAGCCTCCAGAACTGTGAGAAAATAAATTTCTGTTGTTTAGTGGAGGATTACCGGACTGAATGTCAATATTATGACATAGTATGAGTGTGTTTCGTGTTTGGTGATTGCAATCATTGTTGCTTTTGTTGTGGTCATCCATGTACAATGCTTGGTGTCAGTCTATTTATCTCTTGTAAAAATAAAATACAGTGCGTGTGTGTGGAAAAAAAAAAAAATTTCTGTTGTTTAAGCCACCTACTTCATGGCATTTTGTTATGGCAGCCTGAGCAGACTAATACAATATGAAAACAGAAAAACCTAGTTTGTGATCGTTACTGTGATATTTTCATTCCTAGGTATGAGCGACTCTAGATATACCTCCTTCTAGGGCTATTCTGTGATGCTTTCTCTGAACTTCCGAGTAGGAAGGACTCTCCTCTGAGTGCATGTGGTTCTTTGTTAGTATTTCTCTTGCAGCATACCAAGTTATAATAGTTTTTTGGGTGTAGGTGAGTTATCCCTAAGTCATAGTGTCTTTAAAGGAAAGGAATATTTTTAGTTTTAGTGTTATGCTTGATACTGCTATTGAAAGGAAGAAGCCATCAAAACAAAAAGCTTAATTTATGGCTTGCTAAGCAAGAGAGAGCTGTGCAGTGTCTCTCTAAACAAAGCAGAAAGCTAGAGTTAATCTTTTTTTTCTTTTTTTTGCTTTATTGAGGTCTGATCGACAAGTAAAAATTACATATATTTAAGGTGTACAGGGACTTCCCCTGGTGGCGCAGTGGTTTAGAATCCGCCTGCCAACGCAGGGGACACGGGTTCTATCCCTGGTCTGGGAAGATCCCACATGCCACGGAGCAACGAAACCCGTGTGCCACAACTACTGAGCCTGTGCTCTAGAGCCCGCGAGCCACAACTGCTGAGGCCCGCGTGCCACAGCTACTGAAGCTCACACACCTAGAGCCCGTGCTCCACAACAAGAGAAGCCACCACAATGAGAAGCCCGTGCGCCACAATGAAGAGTGGCCCCCGCTTGCTGCAACTAGAGGAAGCCCACACGCAGCAACAAAGACCCAATGCAGCCAAAAATAAATAAATTTATTTTTTTAAAAAAAGGTATACAGCTTGATGTTTTGATATACAGATACATTGTGAAACCATCACCACAATCAAGTAAGTAATATAACCTTCATCTCACATAGTTACCATTTCAAAATTTTTTAGAGTTAATCTTATATAAAGTTTTGGGAAGTGTGAACTTCAGGGACTGGCCAACTTTCAGATGTGGAGTATATAGGGATTGGCTGACCTTTAGCTGTGAAAGTGTGATTACTGGAGGGAGCCTATACCTGACTGCTGGCTTTCAGAAGTGTGGATCTGACGCTGTCTTTGGTTAATCAGGGTAAGTGTAAAACTGATCTGCCAACAACTTGTACTACGACTGAAGAATAACTGGGTCTTTCCTTGAAGTCTTTATTCTCAGTACCTAATATGGTGTCTTATTCAGTTAGTATTTGTTGAGTGAATTAATGACATTATTTTTTTCTCCCACTCATTTTAAGTCTACAAGAAACAATATGCTCTAAAAGTTCAAAGACAATATCTTAAAAAGACAAAAACAAAAAGTTTAAAGCCACATGAATGTCCAATAATAAAGTAAGAAAACTATGATTCATTCAGTCACTAGACTGTTGTGTGCCCTCTGAAACGAATGGTTATCAAGACCAAATCACAACATGGAAACATATTTTTGATATAAGAGTAAGTGAGAAAATGATACAAAAATACATAATAAAGCAAAAACCATACAAATAAAAAAATAAACAACACACCAGAAATGATAATATTGATTGTGGTTTAAGGATGTGAAGTTATTAGGTGATTTTTTTTCTGTTTTCTATTCTCTAAGTGTTCTTGTGTCAATATTACTATTTATAATTATTTTTAAACATTTTAAAGCTATACTGACGATTTTCTCCTTACCTGTGGCACTTAAACACGGAACAGTAGGGTTGGAAAGGACTTTACACTTCCGCTAACTGTACTAACAAAGCTGGTTTCATCACTACCATGCAGGATACCTCCCCAAGTCACTGATATAGGACAGGAGAAAGCAGATCTAGACAGAAAAGAAAGATGAAAGAAAAAATTTGCCTGGAATATATTGAGCTTCCCCTGAGTATGCTACAGAAGACAAAACATAAACATTTGTCATTTAGTCCTCAATCTTAAATTCCCCATCTACTCAAACTTGACGTTTTTCTCACTGTCTCTCCTCATGCTCCCTATTCACCTCACTGGCACTCAGACCTGAACTGGTTCCCAAACCAGTACTGATGCAGGCTGGGCATAAATTAAGAATGTCCTCCACTCACTCTCTTCTACGCCCCAGACTTGGAAAGACTTAGTCAGACCTATTACTCGATAGGCCAGTCACAGCTGGGTGACCATATTATCATCTGAGTTTCTTGTCTTACCCTCCTCCTTCTCCATGGCTTGGATCTTATGTCTTGACCAAGACCTGGAAGCCCTCTCTCTTCCCTAAGCCCATGGTGTCCAACACTGAGTATGACTGGGGGCCAGAGGGACACCTCGACTTTTAGCTATGATTATAGCCACTATCTGAGGTGCTAATCAGAAGCAAGTATACGAAATTTTATTTAACATAGGAAAAACCACTACTTTAAAAGTGCCAATTAGTAGGCAAAATATATTTTAAAAATGAAGACCATAAGAGAGGCATTAGGAAATGGATCCCTTTGGTGGCAAAGAATTTAGAATATACCGATATTCAACACAGAATGCAAGACATCTCAAATCCTTTTGGAAACGAAGTGGAAGATTAATAAATACAGGAGATATTGGCATCCAAAAACGGTCATCTAAAATGGACTCATGTCATAGAAAAAGAAGTTTGATTGCATTTTAATCTGAAAAACATAATGAAATTATAAAAGTAAATATATTTTATCATAGTTTATAATTCCAAAAATCAAGAATTTACTACTTTATTGGCATCACTTTCTGATATCCTTCATAATCATGTTTGACTTTTACAGAATGATCATTTTTATAAGAATGTGAATGGGCTTCACCAATTTTCCCCAAAGAACTCTATTAAATCTTTGGCTAATTAATTCTCTTTTGAAGCGCTTACCTTGTTGATTTTTTCCTTCAGTTTTTAGGTACTCTGACCTGGCTAAATTTTGTTGGTCAAAGGCTTTGCCATCTCCAACATTACTTTTATCAACTTTATGTAATCCTGTATATTTGGCAAGATTTGCAGTTTCACTTAGAAATCAATTTGCAGTGGCAAAGACTGGTTGACAGACAAAGACGTAGACCCAGAGAAGTGTCTGGGAAGAGTTCATTAGATTATAATTTCATGCTATGCCTTTAAACGCGGGGATTTGACATTGACTGCTCTGAAGACCCAGACCCTCCTAGGGCCAGAAGGAAACTTCCACCACTTAGTCAAACTCTCATAACTAAGCCTCAGAGAATGGAAGAAATAATCCCAGATCGCAGAACAAATTAGGAGCAGCTCAAAGCTAAATTCCAGATCTGCATTGTGTCCCATATAATCAACTGGAAAAAAAAAAAAAAGAGTTGATGTTGACAAGACTCACTCTCTCACAACTCCCCCACTTGGAGGATCTCCCAGGAGAAGCCAAATAACTCCTCCCCAAACCCACTCAGTGACCCTCCCCGTGCAAGGCTAGGGCTAGGCGGAGAGCACCTGAAGCTTGCACAGAGCAATCTGACATTAAATCACTGTTCAGTGGGTTTAAACAAGGACAGCAGCATGGTTATTAGCTAATCCTGCGAACTGCTGTTTCAAAAGCAATGTTCAGGGGCATATCATGGAAATAAAAACATAACCAACTCACATATCACCTAACAGGAAACAAAGGGAGCGGAATAACCCCTCTAAATTGTTCAGGGCTTCTAATCCTCCAAGCCAGCCTGCAAGCCTGAGCCTGAAGCCTCCACCCTGCCCAACTCCACCTTATTTGGCTTGGTCTCCAGAACATCTTTAGGGAGGGGTTGGTCTTATGCAAGCCTGATAACACTTTTCTCTGCCTGGTAGCTTCTTGATCCCAGCATCCAGGCACCTGGAGGTGAGGGAGAAAGCAAGTTTACCAAGAGGGAGTTGAGTAATGAGGATACAAAAGTTTAATTTTTTTTTCCAACCGAGCAATCAAATTTGCCTTGGAACCAAGCCTGATTAGTAGAGGGGATATTAAAACCCAACTCTATCCCACTTGTAGAGAAAGAACAAATCCTTCTAGTTGTTTCTGAGAACTCAGGATTACCTGACCTGAAAAATTCCAAATAGTTTTTTTTAGACTCCAGAAGAATTCTTCATTTGACCCTCAAATGATGTTGCTAATGGTGAGGAACTTGGAAGTAAGATTGTACCTTGCATCTGTGTGATCTCTACTCAGAGGAATTTTTCTAAAGTCCAAGTCCTTCAATGGTTTCCCTTTGCTTGAAGATAAAAATCTACAGTCACTAAAGTTTTATAATTTGGGAGTTCTTCCATGGTCCGGCCCTGTAATTTCACCTTTCCAGTCGGCTTCCTTCTGTCCTTGCTTTCATCCCATCTCTGATCTCTCTAACTGCAGCCTCTTCTCCCTCCTCAGCCCTTTCTGCCCGGCTAGCGTCTTCTGATATTTTTTCCCCTGTCGGAAGGCTCCCCTGACACCTTGAAACTTGCTTAGGGGCCTCTCCCGGGTGCTCCCGGAGCGCCCAGCAATCCTGCCGTTACTGCACTCCCCACTGTCCATTCACTTGTCTGTCTTCTCCACGGACCAACACGTTTCTTGAGGGTTATTTTACATTACATCCCCAATGCCTGAAAACTAACAGCCCCTCGGGAACTACTGAATGTGGAAAGAAACTAACTCTGAAGAGTACCTACCAGTGCTAGGCACGTAGGTAATTTAGACACATCTTTCTTTTAGTCCTCAAACAGCTCTAAAATGTAAGGATCATTAACTCCATTTTGTGGATGAGGAGATTTGTCTCGAGACTCGTCACTTGAGCGAGGTATCCCTCGGGTAGGAGCACAGAGTCCGTTGTCTGCGGCTACGACACTCGCTTCCCAAGTGGAATGGCCCGGTCGCCTGACTGCCTGCAGCGTTGGTGGCACCGCCCAGGCCCGCGAGGCTGAGCCCAGATCCCGTCCCAGGTGCAGGCAGGTATTAGGGCGCGGGCCCACCCACCGCTGCCTAGGGTCCCGCCCCCGCCCGGATGCCCCGCCCACCCTGTGCCTGGCGGTGCAAGGAGCGGCGGGGTGTGCAGGACCTGCAGGGCTGGGGTCTGCGGAAATGCGGTGGAAAACGGCGGCACTGCAGTTCCAGGTGGCCTTAGGGACGTGGCAGGTGAGAATGGTGTTCACCGAAAAGGAGTCGCTCGCAAATCTGAGACCCCGGTTCCCCTCAGCCTCACCCAGGGGGAGACACGTGGGGCCCGCAGAAAGCCGTCAGGCCGCCGTGCTGGAATCTCCTCCAGTTCGCCTCTAGCTTAAGTCCGAGGGTGGTTACAAACCCCAACTGTCACGACAAGTTTGTTTTTTCGACAATATTCCAGCTCTGCCGGGCTGTAAACAATGAGTTTGCCTCAGAAGCGGCAGTTGAATAGGAAGAGCTCGCGAGAGCTGTTTGAGTTGAACTGCCAAGTCCGAGCGTTTGAAGCTCCTCAGCAGTCTGCTTGAATCGCAGCCCAAACTGGATCTTTTCCACAAGGGCTGGACACGTTTCAGGAATCTGGTGCTTCCTTGGAGAATGTTTTCCTCTCCCTGAACTGGAAGCTGCTCTCCACGATCTACCCCTCTTTGCCCATCAGTTGAAACTTTTCCCATCAGTTGAAAGTGACCTTGTCCGGATGACCCAGAGCCCACCCTGCGTGGAGCAAGCCCACGGTGGGGCAACAGCCAAAGCCACGCACACTGCCCCTTCTGATCCCACATCAATGTTTTCACCAGGACATTCGCCGGGCATTTCGGAACCTGAGGCCTTGGTTCTGTATCTACTCTGCATTTGCCTCCTTGGACACCTGCTGTTAGGTCTGGTGCCCCCCTCTGTGTTCCCAGAGCACCCTGTACATTTCTACCTCAGGCAGAGAACTCACATTTTAAATTTACCTATTTATTGATCTGTCTCCCTCACTAGGCTAGGAAACCTTAGGCCAGAGACATTCTACTGTTTCTGTGTTGGCACAGTCCCTGGCACTTAGAGGCCTGGTTGTGGAATGAATAAGTTCCTTTAGTAGTCAGGAAAGAAAGTTTCCCAATCACGTGGATTATCTCCTTGGCCTATGGAGGACTGTGGAGAACAGGTCAGACCGGAAGATGAATCCAGATAAAGGATGAGGCATTGGAAACAAGAGGACAACACTTTCTTAATTTGATCTTTTATACACTGAAGTCACTCAGGCTAGATTTTGAGTCAAAAAAAACTGCAAATTACTGCATTTTACATCTACCATTCTTTCCTCCCCACCTTTAATCCACACTTATGTAGATATAAATTACTCTGGGAATTCTGGAACCGTTAAATTATTTATATTCAATTAAGAGATTTTCATCTTTAGCAGCCCCCTCCTTCTCCACATATTTCCATGCAGAATCAATATTGGGTACTACAGAGATATTAATATTGGATGGTGGAGTTTTGATGACCATAGAGGCCTAAGTATGAGTTTTCATTTTCTTTTTCTTTTATTTATTTATTTATTTATTTATTTATTTATTTATTTATTTATTTATTTATTTATTTATTTATGGCTGTGTTGGGTCTTCGTTTCTGTGCATGGGCTTTCTCTAGTTGCGGCGAGCGGGGTCCACTCTTCATCGTGGTGTGCGGGCCTCTCACTGTCACGGCCTCTCTTCTTGCGGAGCACAGGCTCCAGACGCGCAGGCTCAGTAGTTGTGGCTCACGGGCCTAGTTGCTCCGCGGCATGTGGGATCTTCCCAGACCAGGGCTCGAACCCGTCTCCCCTGCATTGGCAGACAGATTCTCAACCACTGTGCCACCTGGGAAGCCAGAGTTTTCAATTTTCAAAGGAAGGAATTCATGTTTAACCTCATCTCTGGCATTCATTCAGTTATAGATGATTTTTAAATTTTCACTTAAATATTCAAATAATATTGCCTTTTCTTGGGAGGTTGCATGCCTATTTAACAATGCTGTCATTTCTCAAAACATTTTTGGACATATTTTAGGCCATAAGAAAAGTAGATTTGCTTCTCAAATACCCCAGAATTCTGAAGGAAAGATGAGCGGGCACAGTAAATGTAGTGTTAAGAGTTGCCGCTCCCCCTCCAAATTTCTTAAATTCACAATTAGTATTCTTTCAACATGAGAAGACTGAATATCTTAGTTTTCTGAAACAAAAGGAACATGATTTATTGATTATTGACCTTATTTAACCAGAGGAAACACATGGTGTCATTTAACACTAACTCCAGATTTGGATCAAATTTTGAGAGTGAGCAATGCCTCTGATTGAACTAAGCATCTCCTGGCAGAAAGGAGTCATGCAAAGCTCGGTTTGCTCAACCGAGAGCAAAGCAGGCCAAAGTTTAAAATTATATTCCCTGGGTTTCTACAGGTTATTAAAATATTTGGCTAAATGGTCGAATACACTTAACTGAAAGTCACAGTATTTTCAGATACAACATTTGGAATTGAACTAATTGCTCTTCATCTGCTTCTCAAATGGATAGTGTGGCCCTCTCAGAGATTGCCTTGGCAGTGGGCTATGGACTTTGCAAAATCATAGACTAATGGAACACAATTTCTGGAAGGATTGATTTTGCTAAATGGTCTTTAACTTAAAATATTTTATATAAAAAGACCACAGTATGAATAGAATGCAACATTTATACAAATTTTTAGGATAAAACAGGGCGTTTTAAAAAAAATTTTGCTTGCAGTGCTGGCATCGTCTCTCCAATTGCCAAAGATATGTGTTCGCTTTCCTTTTCCTTGAGATTGTTTGGGAGAAGTTTAAGATGCTCTAACCTAATAGGTTGATCTCAGTCGGAATTCACTAAATGACCTCGAGAAAAGCTAGCTAGCCTTGACATTGGCCTATGTTTTGGTCATTATCATTCTCTCTTTTTCCATCTCCTATGTATGCTAACAACAAAAGGAGCTCATCTAAAGCTTATACTACCTTTGAGGACTGAGAGAAGAGTGCCAAATGGTTATGAACTCTCTTTTTTTTTCTTTCTTTCTTTTTTTTTTTTTCCAGTTGTCTATAAACTCCTAAGTATTGTGCATAAGGCTCACAGTTTCAGACCATGCTGGTTATCTCACATCAGATGTCCCTTTTGCAAGAGCGCCAATTCCCACACATCCACACCAGCTTCTCATATTCAGCATCCTTACCCCTGACTCAGAACTGTTCACATAACTCTACTCCCTCTATAGCACCTTTGGTTTCTCCTTCCAGCTTCTTTTTTTTTTTTTTTTTTTTAAAGGTAATTTCTTTTTTTTTAAAATTTTTATTTATTTATTTATCCATTTATGGCTGTGCTGGGTCCTCGCCTCTGTGCGAGGGCTCTCTCCAGCCGCGGCAAGCGGGGGCCACTCCTCACCGCGGTGCGCGGGCCTCTCACCATCGCGGCCTCTCCTGTTGCGGAGCACAGGCTCCAGATGCGCAAGCTCAGTAATTGTGGCTCACGGGCCCAGCTGCTCCGCGGCATGTGGGATCCTCCCAGACCAGGGCCCGAACCTGTGTCCCCTGCACCGGCAGGCAGACTCCCAACCACTGCGCCACCAGGGAAGCCCCCCAGCTTCTTTTTATGAATGTCTAGCTGCTTCTCCTGCTAGTCTATAGAGATAAGAGGTGAAAGCGTGAGCTCGTTTCTGCTAAGTCTGACATGCCATTTCTGCATTTCCCAAGATGGCTAGAGGTAAACATAGTTCATGATGCCATTTCATATAATTTTTAAGCCCTGTATTTTCTTTAATTTTTTTCAATTATTTCAACTCCTCCTCCAGTGTTTGCACAAAGCCTGATAAAATCTGTAAGAGAAACTTTCTATAATCAAAAAAAAAAAAAAAGGACCATGCTGTAAAAGTACTTGGAATATGAATAGAGATCAGAGTCTGAAGGATGGAAATATTTTAAAGATACCATTAAAAGCCTAACAACCGACCCTACTCTCCCCAACATGAGACAGAGTAAGGGCAGGAAGGAAATGACCAGCCCACTGAGAGAGAGAAGAGACACTTACTTAACAGACTTCTCATTATACTCTAGGGAATCAAAAGGCAGCGTCCAGGAAGAGGGCAGCACAGGGTGGAGAGACCCATCTTTGGACAGATTTACGGTCCCCTCATCCTCTGAAGACATTATGAGGGACATGCAGTCAGGTCAGTGGAGAGTGTAGAGAATGCATGACTATGGACTTGACGCTAAACCTCATCATTGACTATGGCACAAATCATGTTTCCCATCCAAGTACACAGTAACTTAATGCTGGGTCTCAAGAGGTGTGCAATTAAGTCGTACCAGCACTAGGCAGAAGTTTTAAATTAAACAGATGTGATGTGTATTAATGGCCTAATGTGACATCAAAGGAGAAGTTTGGGATTATTTTCTTTCTTTCTCCAAATGGGCTTTGATCAGGCCTTCTCTCTCATATTGCCGGGATTAGTGTGATGTCTAGAGGCTTAGTGTTGGAAACTGCCACTTAAGGACTCGCTGTGTGGCTGTGACTGCCACTCACTAAATCTAATTTCCTGCGTAAAGACTGGACCATCATCAGTTCTACTTAAAACGGAACAAAGCAAAGCAAACACAGGAAGGCTTAGGATACTGTACCAGCAAATAGCAAAAATAAAACCTTCTTTAAAGAGTGTGTTTCTATTATTTGATTTCATGACTCTGCTATTTTTCTAGCATTTTAACATAGAGGAAATTAAAAAATTGGAATTAATCTGTATAAAATCTAATACTTGAAAATGGCATAGGTTCAGTATATCAATAAAGTACAGAGACCAAACAAAATATAGTCATTTGATTTAAAAGAATCCTCTTACTCCTTCTGTCCTACTCAGTGCAAATAAGGAAAGATGAGCAAAAATACACTCTAGGCCAGTAAATAAAATGGAGACCTTGAATGCCCTTTTTACTGTTGAGGAGTTCGAAAGAGAAATCTCTTCTTCTTGCAAATGAATTGATCTTATAAGCCTAACTGGTCATTTGTCATTCCTTTTGGCTTCCCAGCATCCAAGCACCGCTTCCTATATTTGCAAACCCCCAGCTCCAGTACAGAAGCTGAAATGCTGGATATTTGCTTTTCCAGGCTACCAGTCTTCCGTGTAGAGTGGAGGCATGTACTCAAGGTCCTCCCCATTAGATGCCCCTCTCCAGGACTTTGAGTTGGAAACTAGTGATACAAAAAAGTAGAGACCATACTGCCTCTGTTCTGACACAGGTGGCCACAGTGGTGGTTCCTGCAACCACTTCCCAGAGGCAGCAAACACAGACATTTTTTATCCTTGTCCAAGACTTGACGTTAGTGGTACAAGTGGCAGTGTGTGTACCCAGCAGACTCCCTCCATAGCATGAGTTTGGGCATGGTTCCCAGATCATCTGCAACCTCTAAATCTGATCCTCTGGTTTCTGCAGAGTCTATGATCGACTCCACACATTTTTTAAAAAATAAATGTTTTCTGCTTAAAATAGTTTGAGTTTGTTTCTGTTGCTTATAAAAAGAACCTTGATTCGTATAGAAATCAATGACAGGAGCAATTGCAGGCAAAAGCCTCTCAGGAAGCATTCAGAACCTGGGATTCATCATTTGGACTCTCTGTGGTGACAGCAATAAAAATCCATCTAGTATTAAAGGATGGAACTCTGAGAGCCCATGCCACACAGTGGCAAAACTGTTAACCAGAAGATCATCTGATCTGCTCATTAAAGACAAGACTTTGGAGAAACAAGTGGCAACTGACACAGAACAGTATGAAAGCCACAAGGAATTGAAGAACTATAAGAGTGGGTAGTTACTGCTGGACTGCTTAAAGAAAGAAAATGTCCAGCTCAGAGTCCTAAATTGTTGGCCAAGGATCAGCTGAAAACAAAAAACTTTCTGTGATGGTACTTAAAAACACTTGTCTTTTGCAGCCACTGGGCTAAGGTAGATGAAACCAAACTAAAAGTTGGATCTTATTGATTGCCGAACTATATTAGTTGAATTCACAGATTCCCCACTTCTAAAAAGGGAGTTAGAACTCTGTCTGGAAAAGAATGTTGCCCCCATATTGAAATAGATTGTGTATGGAATCTGCAGCATATTCTGAGCCTCCCTTGCTAAAGAAAGTTGCCCTGCTTCCCTTCTTACGAATCTATCTTACTTACTTGAAGACCCTACAACAACTTAGCTGGCTTGCAAGAGTGAGTCAGTTCTTCACTTGCCCTCTGCCCTCCATTGTTTGCCAAAACATAACTAGAATCAGAGCCCAGCATGCCCTGAGTGGCCAGTTTAAAAAGTCAAACTGAGGGGAGATTGTTTTGCTAATTTATATTCGGAGAAAAAAAAAAAAAAAAGATGGAATACCTAAGTGGTATTCTGATGGTGCTGGGTCAAATAGGAAATATTAAAATTTTAGGTTAGACTGACATTATCAATGTGGGTGAAATTACCAGAGATTCTGAAATTACTGGGCTAGGGGCAATTTAATTGTATGCTCCATTTTTATATTAAAAGCTGGCCCACTGAAGCTAACTGAGGCAAACTATTGCCCAGACCTGCTGCAACAAATCTTCAAGTTGGCCTGATGATGTAGAAAGCTGTAAAAGCAGCAGAAACCAGGTTATTGTATCTGCAGTTGACTAAGAAATTCCTTTCATGGAAATAAGTGGACCCCTGAATCATGGCATGGGCTTTCGTTCTTTCAGCCTAAATTGATATGAAAGATAGCCAGCTGTGTTTCTAAACTCTATTGACCTGATGAATTCATTATTCTGTGAGAGCTGTTGAGACCACCAAACTTAGGGTACACCTCTGTGATTAACAGTCGGGATCCTTAGGTATCTGACGGCTTACACCAACATGTATCCTTAATCATTTGTGTATATTTTGCAGCAATTCTGAAACTAAGTGAGGGAAGTCTTAGCCACGTCTGAGTTGTCATTCTCACCAATGTGCAAACATGGACCCGCTTTTGTGGACTGCCCTGGCTTACCCATGCCAATTGAAGTTGAGAAGCTGGAAATTCCTTAGTGTAATGTGAAGGAAATAATTCAAAGACTTAAGGAGATAGGAATGTTGGGGTAAATTTTTAATGGTGAGCTGCTTGCTCATCTCCTAGCTATGTCCTTCGAAGGGCTGGAAGACACTGTTCACCAACAGCTATGGGAAACCACCAAGACCTTAAGAAGTACTGGAAAGGAGAGCACCAGCACCTTTGAATACTGCTATAGTGGCTGTCAGGAAATAACTCAATTGAAACGAGCACCCTGACTTCTATGGGGAGAAAAAATATGACACATGGCATATGGCAGAGGCTCAGTAGAGGCCACTAATGGATGGATGCAAAGTAAGTATCATGACAAAAATAGGCAGCAAGGGTCAGAATCATTTTCAGAATAGTCTGACCTACAGGCCTGGCAGAAGCTGGTAAGTACGAGTTCCCCATGGCCAAATTATAGGGCAGCCCATGCAGGTCCTACATGATCTGTATAATAATAACAAACAAAACAAAACACCCAAATCTCCAGGTTTGGTTAACTGAGGCCTGTCTTGAATCACTCTTAGATTCACAAGTGATTGGACCTGGTGAGCAGGAAACAGCTGATGATCTAGATGCCTTAGCAAGACACTTGCATCCCAGAAAGGCAGATAAATCCTACAAAAACACAGGGGCCTGACATCACGTGATGTTTCTAAGGGTCCAGAGACCTGGAGCAGTTGAGATATTTTCTCCTAAGTAAAGATTAAAATGATTGTTAAATAGGACTATTAAAAAAAAATTCACATATCAACATAATATCTTAAGCAAAGTCAAAAGACTAGGGGCAAACTGGGAAACGTTTCTACATCTTGTATCACAGACCGAGAACAAATTTCCCATAAAGAACTCTTTCGTATTCATGAGAAAAAAATCCAGCAACTCAAGAATAAAATGGGAAAATGACCTGAATGGAAAATTAAAAGAAATACAAATGAGCCTTAAATTTATGAAAGATGCTCAGTTTGACTTATAATAAGTGACATACAAATTAAACCTGCAGAGGTATCATTTCTTACCGGTTGAATTGGCAAAATGCCAAAAGCAGGACATTGCACTCTGTTGGTAAGGTAGAACTGGCACTCTTATAATTTACTGGTGGGAGTATGAAAATGGAACAACCTCTAAGCTCTAAAATTTGTTTGTATTCATTCATCAAATTACAAATGCTTGTACACTTTCCTTTAATTCAGCATTCTCACTTCTAGGACTCTAGCCTATAGATATACTTGTGTATGTACAAAATGATGCATGTATCAGGGGATTTATTACAGCATTATTTGAAATGGCAAAAGATTGGAAATAATACATGTTACTAATAGGAAGCTGTTATGTTATATCCACACAACCCAATTCTGTGCAGCTGTGAAAAAAATTGTGAGTTTTATATATTGATATAGAAGATATGTAGGATATATTAAGTGAAAAAGCAAGGTACAGAACAGTGTGTATAATATGCTACTATTTGTGTAAGAAAGGTGAGGGGGAGTAAGAATATTTGTTGCTGTTGCTTAAGAGGGCTTAAAACCCCTCTTAGCTGACAGAGCAAGGAAATACATGTGTGTATACTAACCCATGTATATACACATATCTATAAATATTTTAATACATAATCACTTGTGTCTAAATTAAACTAAACATGAGTTCATACCAGTGTCTCCAATTCTAACCCATTACCACGTGGATCACTTTAGCCTCCTCCCCTTGCTTCTCTGTAACCCCTGCTCTAACAGTGAGAAACCTGGCTCTCACGGTCCCTCATCAATTTAGTTAATTATTCAGTTTCAGCAGACATTCATGGTGGTATCAGAACTGTTAACACATACCACTGTGGGAAACAACTTTATCAGACTACAAGGTTTGTGTGCAGTTCCTTTTTCCTTTAGTCTTACAGACTCCATTCATTTCCAAGGTTACATAGGTCAGCAACATTTTCCCCATTCCTTTCAGTGAGGTCCTTTCATAGACTTGTAACACTTTTAGATTCTTTTGTCACTTTCTGTATTCCATCCTGGGATCCCTTACCTCCTAAACGATCTTCTAAATATTTGCATACTTAAAGGATAACTCTTTGTGTTGTAAAGTTATATGGGTTTTGACAAGTGCAGTGTCATGTATGCACCATTACAGTATCATACAGAATTCATACCCTAAAAAATCTAGAGGTAACATTTTAAAAACGGCTTTATGGGCCTTCCCTGGTGGCGCAGTGGTTGAGAATCTGCCTGCTAATGCAAGGGACGCGGGTTCGAGCCCTGGTCTGGGAAGATCCCACATGCCGCGGAGCAACTAGGCCTGTGAGCCACAACTACTGAGCCTGCGCGTCTGGAGCCTGTGCTCCGCAACAAGAGAGGCCGCAATAGTGAGAGGCCCGCGTACCGCGATGAAGAGGGGCCCCCACTCGCCGCAACTAGAGAAAGCCCACGCACAGAAACGAAGACCCAACAGAGCCAAAAATTAATTAATTAATTAATTTAAAAAAAAAAACGGCTTTATGAGATATAAATCACATGTAATAACTGTACTTATTTAAAGTAAGTGATGAGCAAAGTTTCAAATTGGAGATGCATCACTTTACAAGGTCTTCAGAAATATAAATCCCCTGAAGGAATATCATCTACTCACAGACAGACATAGAGATTTATAAGTCACAAGTCTGAAGCTTTTTTATTTTTATTTTTTAACTTAACAAAAGTAATACACACTCATTGTAGAAAAATGAGCAAATAGAGATAAATAAAAAGGAATAAAAATCACATATAATCCTACCACTCAGAGATAATCTCTGTAAACACTTTAATGTCTATAATTCTCTTTTAAAAATGTATTTAGCTATTTTTTTTAACAAAAATGGAGATAAATGTTTAATATTATTGTTTCGCTACTCAGTACTGCTTTGTGTTAGTCATGAGGTTGGTCCTAGGAATATAACTTTGTAACCTGTCTTTTCGTCAAAGAGTATTCAATATTATAAACATCTTTTCATGTCAATCAATATGCTTCTTTAACATCATTCCTGATGGTTGCATAGTATTTTATTTTATAGATATTACATAATTAATTTTGTAATCACAAATTACAAATTTGTATTTACAAATCTCCCATTTTGGAAAACTAAATTATTCCCAGAGTTTTTGCTCTTGTTTTGCTAAATCTTTACACACATCTTCAATTCTTTTCTTGGGATAAGGTGCTAGAAGCAGAAACTACTGGTAATCTTGTTAGACAACTTCAAATTGGATCTCCCATCACTTATCTTTGTTCCCTGGGCCTCTGGGCTACTGAGTTCCCTGCGGTGATGCAGATAAAGGGCCTGCTCACACTCACCACTGCCTCGGAGAAGATCTGCACGTCCCACGTCTCTCACCTCTAGGACTGAAGGTCACTTACAGTAAGGCCAGGAGGTTTCATTTCATCCATTGTCATTTGTGTATAATTTGCTTTCAAAATATTCAAAATGTATCAACAGAAAGAAAGTCTGAAAATTTTAAAGTTTTAGTCAATTTGCAAAATGTTTTCAAGTAAATTTTTAACCAGCCTCCCATTTTGTTCTACATTTTAAACAATTTGGTGTATGGCACATTGATGTAGTTAGGCCAAATGTGGATTTTAAAATACAATATTTTGGGAATTTCCTGGCGGTCCAGTGGTTAGGACTCCGTGCTTTCCCTGCTGAGGGCCTGGGTTCAAACCCTGGTCGGGGAACGAAGATCCTGCAAGCCTTGTGGTGGGATCAAAAAATAAAATAAAATACAATATTTTACATCTTATACCCACTTCATCAGTTCTGATTAATATCTCGGAATGTAATGTATACCATACAGACTCAATTTCCATAGCTGGAACATATTCTAAGAATTCTTTGCCCGTTGATTGTTTGGAACTAGAATGTTTACCCATCAAAAGCAATGTTATGAATGGTTCTCAGTTTCTAAATTAGCACATAAAATCCATCTCATTTATAGAGCAGCTGCAATATTAATCAGGAGTTCTGTGGTCAAGACCCCAACTCGGGTTACGCCAAGAAGGGAAGTTCCTCAAACAAGCCAGCCCCCTTCTCCCTGATGCCCAGTCCTGTTCAGTCCCTCCTGGGCACAGAGGCTCTGCTGCTGAACTGCAAACCCAGGCAGAAAATAGGCACCTCCTGTCGGGTGTGAAAGCCAGTGCCTGGCTTTGTGGGGGGACCTCTTACCCTCACAGTGCTGGTTTGACCTTAACTGGCTCAGGCTCTTTAAAACTAAAAGGTTCCATCTGGGACAGGGCCAGCTGGGTAGCTGTGAGTCAAAGCAGCATGATGGGAACAGACGCCCCCTTGGACACACCTTGGTGAGATAGGCCTGGAGTGATGCCCTCTCACATTTCACTTCCTCTGGGAATCTCTTCCTGACTCTCAGTGTCTGGGTCAGGTGTCCCACCTATGGGATCTCTTAGCACACAGGGATGACCCAGACTGTGGCACACTCACCTGTCACTGCGGGTTTACACATCTGTGTGCTTTACCTTGGCTCAGTGGTTCTCAATCTTGGCTGCACATTAGAATTTTCTGCAGAGCTTCAAAAAATCCTGGTGCTCAGGCTATCCCCCTATCCGATTAAAGCACAATCTCTGGAGGTAGAGCCCACACATTAGGGTGTTCTTAAAGCTCCCCAAGGGATTCTAATATTCAGCCACTTCCCTAAACAATGAGTTCTTTGAAAGCGGGCACTTGCTTATTCATCGATGGTATTAGAGGACTTAATAAATCTCTTAGAATAGTGCTGGCATATACTCAGCTCTTAACAGCTTGGTTATTATTATTATTATTATCAGCAGGAACACTGGCAGTAGCAGTAGCAGTAACTCCCCACTGGCCAGTAGGGTTCCTGACGCATAGTGGGCACCTTACCATCCACTGAACTCACACAAACTATATATTCTGAAGATAAAGAGAAGAGAGCAAGAAAAAAATAATGTCTTAGAAGCCTGGGTGATTCCATGGACCCTTCCACTCTATAAAAATAGGTGCCAGAGCAATCCTGCAACTGGTGATCTGGGTCGGCTTTTCCTTCCCTCGGTCGTAGTCCTAAGTGCCTGCTTTCCAAATGAGCATCTTGTTGTCCTATATATGGGCAATTTAAGGAGTTTTTGAGCGTAATTTTGACTCTATGTGATTTTTACCAATGTAGTTAACAGGATAAATTCATTGGGAGTCAAAAGTCTAAGGTTCTGTTCCTGGCTCTGCCACTTATTAGCTGAATGGCTTTGAGCAAGTTTCTCCGAACTTTTGGGCCTCGTTCTTCTCTCCCGAGTTCCTCTATTCTCTGATTTTGAAACCTGGATGAACCCTGTCTTATACCATCTTGTTTGCCTCTGTGAGTCTGATGGATCAGTCTCCCCAGTCATGACTGTGCTGACCTCACTCCCGGCTACCCTGCCCCCTTGCCCGGCAAGGCTCTCTCCCCACCAACGCCCCATGAGGCCTCCCCACGCCTGGGGTGGTGCAAGGGAAGTTGTTAGTATCAGTCCTGAATAGTTCAGCAGCCATGTGAGTCGAATAGTCTTGGAAACCAGTTGCCATTTACACCTTTAGCCCAAAGGAAAAACACTCTGCTGTGGCCAAGGGGAAAGGGCAGTACCATAAACAAGTCTCTTCTTTCCTAGATGCTGGTTCTGGAGAATAAAGAGAGCTCTAGGAGTCCAGCTCAGGCTTTAGGGCATTTCTTTAAAAAAGAAAAAGGAAAAAACAGGACCATCTGATGTTTTACTCAGTCAGCTTGGCCTTTGCCCTACTTGTCCCGATCAAGGGAGGTTTCTCAGCCTGGCGGCCTCATCAGGAACAGCTGGACAGATGCCAACAGCAGCCCCCCCCCCCCACCCCCCAAATGCCGTACACTGTAAACAAGGTGTGAAGTGCTAATCAAACACACATGGCATTCTGGTCAATTTTAAAATACACAAAGCCAATTGGAGAAATGAGGTCAATTCCTGTTAGGGATGAAATAACAGAATTGCCAACATTCTCTTGTTGTACTTATAATTTTAAATGAGAGTCTTTGGGTAGGACCAGGGATTTTTATTTTAACTATATACAGATATGTTCTAATGGGATTTGACCTGAACTTAAAAACCGTGAAGTGACAAATCTTTTAGATCCATGTTGTGCATTTGGAACTGTTGTATGTTAGTTTGGGTTTCTTTCGGTTTTGCTCTTGATTTTAAAGGGGTCGTGGATTGAGCTTATTTGTGGAGTTTCCTGGGTGTCATGTTAGAGTTTAATGAGATCAAACACACTCCAGAGTTGCCCATTAAATTCATCACCTAAGTCAGTTGTTCTTCATGACAAAACAGGATTAACAGAGCAGCAACCTCTATTTTTTATCTCCATTTAGCCAACACATCTCTCATGGCTCCCAAAATCTTTATGGGTAACAACGATCTCAGTCATAGTTAGATAACTGTGAAATTCAGGTCGGCCTCTCCCTTGAGACGGTCAGCTCCATGAGCGCAGGGATGTTGCCCTGTTCATCACTCTGACTCCACACCCAACAGAATACCTTCCACCTAGCAGGTGCTCTCTCTATACATTGACTGAATAGTTTCTCCTATGTGGGTGGCTTACTCTCTGGCATTTGTTTTACTCTTCAAATTCATTTATCTTTTTCCTGGACACGATTCAGTCTTCTCTTGAATGGAAAGGCCGGAGACAGTTCCTTCAGGACTTATCCCTCTCTGGAGGAGTGAACTGTGAGGGGTACTAGGAACTCATCAACACCGAGCCACCGAGGTCTTGTTGTGACTCCTCTTATAGGCAGCCACCTTTGATAGCTTCTGGAACCATCTATCACCTACCACCTGTTCTCTGGTGGCACAGCTGCACTGGTCTGTTGCCACTGGTCTCCAGGGAGCCACACAGAAGTGAGGTTAAACTGAGGCAGTACTTTAAGATACTTTTCAAGTGTCATCTCTGCTCATACTGGCTTGTGATTGCTGCACACCAGCTGAGATGCTTGTGCTGTCACTGAAGTGCCGACATCACATCTCAACTCGTGGGCAGTGCCGAAGAGTTTCGACTGGATTTTTGCTTTAGCACATATGGAAGTACTACTGCTTCTTGTTGACAGTAAGTCTGTGACTTCAGTTTTCTTCAGGCCTTTTAGTTGCTCCATTTCTGTTCAAAGACCCACCCCTCCTCCGCCCGCCACAATGGGGTCATGGCCTTTTAGCCTATGAGTTGCTACTCTTGGCGGACTCATGAGGTTAGATTTTTCCATAGTTTTTCTTTGCTTGAGGTAAGTTTCACAAGTTAGGAATCTGCTCAGACACCAGATTTCCTAATTTCTATCTCTGTATGATAAATAGAATTATTACCATCTGCAGTACTTCACTGTCTGAGCAAAGTCTGATTATACCATTGGAGAAACTAATTCAGTTGCCTTTGAAATGACTTCCCCTCCTGTCTTCCATTTGCCATGTAGAAAAAAACTGACCCATAGTATTATGGGAGTGGATCAAAGGTACCCTGAGTTCACTGTTAACCTCTGGGACTGTATATGCAGGTATCTATATTTTTTTCTCTCTTGTGTTCAGCCCATTTTGTTACCCTTTGGGTAAGTTCAATCATAATGTCCTTAAATTATGATTGGATAGCCTGTACTTTAAATAATTTTTGATGGTACCGTAAGACCTTCAAAGGCCTCCATTGTTCATTGAATATTAAAAATTTTCACCCAGGAACTCAAGCCATACACAGCACATGGTGGTAAGAGGTCAGGTTTTGGAGCCCAAAATCTACTACTCAAAGGTGTGTGAACTCTATGCCAGTTTTCTTATCTGCAGAACTAGGATAGGACCTACCTCACTGGGTTGTTGCCAGCATTAAATGACTGAATACATGGAAAGTGCTTGGCCTATAGTGAGCACTCAATACATACTATTATCATCTGGTCCTGGCCATGGAGTGTGGTAAACTCCACGACGGCAGGGATTTGTGTCTACCATAAGAGCGTAGTCCCAGGAGGAAGTAATCTTTCCCTAGACAATACTCTCATGGTACATTGTGTGAACTACTCTTCAGCACTTAGCAGTCTTATCTATTTTGTGAGCAACTTGAGGAAGTTACCATACCATTTACTGCTCAAGAGTAGAATATTACCTGGTAGTGTGTTTGCTGAATCTATGTATACATGATTCTTAAAAATGGACAGAAGACTTAATAACCTATTAGAGCACTGTCATTGTTGTGGCAGTCTTTCTAGGATTACCTCTGTGTGGAAGGCACAGTCCCGTCTGCAGTGGGGCAAGGGATGGGGAAGAGGCCCCATGAGTATGGTTAGCCTGTACACGCAAGTTTCCCAGTTATGGGCTATGCCCTCAACTTCTACCAGTCACTTCACATAGTGTGGGATTTGGACCTAGGTTTGAGGCATTTAGTTAGGAATAGCAGTAATAATACCTATAACATATCTTATAGGACTTGGCGTGATCAAATAAGGTAACATGTACAAGTGTTTTGATAATTATTATAGAATATTCTTCATTATTGTTGAAAACAAACAGCATACTTACATAAAAATGGGAAGGAATAGGTTACTTGCTGTGTATACTAACGAGAGCAGGCAGAGGTTCATGTACCTATGCAAGTACCCTGAGTAGACTGACTTAAGTTTGAAGGACCATTTTGAATTATCCAATAACAACATAAGTCTGTAAACAAGATGATGAGAAAGATCGTTTTCATGTTGAAAAACAACACTGCTTTTAAAGAATGTCAATAGTTTACCAGTTATCCCTATAACATTTTGTTTGGGTCCTTATAACCAGTGTCAGAGGCTGTGTAAATTATAGTATTTTCACTTTACCCCTGATAGCAAAAGTTTCAGAGTCTTCAAGCCCCACAGTTAAGTGATGACAGTGGGATGTCAGCTTGATGGGGAAGAACCTGCTTTTGAAATTTGCCATATTTAGCACGGTACAACGATGAAACTGTTGGAAATGTTCAGGCCTTGAGAACTTTGATGATTTTGGAAGACTGATCGGGATTCGGTCAATAGTTAATTTTTAGTTCAAATCAATGTTAAATTTCCTAAACAACATTCCAGATATAGCCAGGGCTTTCCACTCCATTCCAGATCAAAGATGTACCCTCAAAGGGGAGTTCGGAGCTGTTTAACATACGCATGTCCCATGAGGCATCAGCTGTTTTTCGATTGGACAGTACATGGGCTCATGCTGTGTAAGGTTTGGATTGTAAAAGACAACTAAATCTCAAGTCCATATTCTACTCTGGCCAGTCTTGTTGAGGTTATATAATAGGGCTCAAGAGACTTGTTGGTGTCCAGAGAAAACACTTCAGCAGATGGCCTCCTTCAGAAGATACTGCACATGTAGCTTTGCACAGTGTGACTTCAAGCTACTCAATGGGCTGGCAGTTCATGAATATGATTCTTTGTATCTTTCATAAAATCTAAGGTCCTGATTCATGGGCACCCCAGTGATTGGAATCTCATACAGCTGTGATATTCTGATCATCATTCAGATCTTCATCACTGAGCCAACGAGATGCCTCTGTTGAACCCTGGCTATAGACACGCTTACCTCTTAATTGGTAGAAAGTGGTGCTTAAATACAAGTTGCTACAAAGCTCACTTAAGGAGAAATGATCTTCAGCCCAGTTTCCTAGTCCATTTATCACTACATTGGCTTCGGTAGCTCATGGAGATACTACTGAAATGCAGCAGTGCTTTTTCCTCAGATTCTGCCACTTAATCCACAGCTTTGAGAAAATGAATTTCTCTTCTAACTGGCTACATAGAGCATCATTTTAATCCTGTGTAAATCCACTACACATAAGAACTTGATTTGTAACTAATAAAAACATCCTTAAATGGAACAGAGATGTGATTTCTAATAATATCTTACAATGAAAATTATACTCAAAAGGTGATGTTTAACTCATAGACTACTTTATAGGGACTCTGTGAAGGTCATAGGAACTATAGTCTCAACATAAAATATACTTGAGACATAAGGAAATACGGGTAAAGTTGTGTCCTAACCCTAAGAAATAATTTAACAGCCTTAAAAGTCACGTTAAGTAACAGGACATCTTCCTGATTTAGATGCTATTTTTTTCTTTTGTTGTTTCTTAGAGAGGTTTCCTTTAGTAAGAATTAAGCACTGTCCATTCATTTACTTTGCATATAAACCAGTATCAACTTCACAAAGTTACAGTAACTCTAGTATGTAATAGTTTCACTTAAAAAAAAAAAATTCCAAGTGCCAGGTTAGCTGTTTAGGAATTTTACAGAAGTAGACTCTGCTCAGATTATCTCCAAATAGCACACACACAGATCCAGTTTTGTTTCATTTTTTTTTGAACTTCTAACAGGGTCCTCACAGCGTAGATGTCAAGTCACCTAGTTCAGGAGTTTTGTTTTTGGTTAAAATATGACATTAAAAAATGCAGAGTATCTTTTCAATATCATCTTGTTTTGCTAGTGTCTTGATTCTGCAACTGTTTTCATTCGTGGTAGTATAAGTTTGCCAGTTTAAGGCTATGTTTATGGTTAGAAAAATATTAATTTTACTTATATCAGAGCTTTTTGTATCCAAATATGGCAAAAAATATTCCATGTTTGATTTGAAAAAACTGTAGTACTAAATGTCACAGAATTCTCATCTGATATCTAGTTCAGTAAATTTTTAATTGAAGAAGATTGTTTATCAAGTTTTTCAGGATTACTTAAATAAAGCAATTAAATGCCAACAGTTTAAAGCAGGATAGGGACCAACATGGAGACACCCTGCCAAAGACACGGTTGATTCCAGAAGCACCAGTGCACATGCAACCCTGAAGCCCAGGGGAAAGCAGTATGTGAATTTACCCATAAATACCAAATAAAGCCAGATTTTCAATATAATTGACAGTTGCCAGGACCAGGGATGGTCTAGTTGCCATTACAGGAGGTAAGAAAATGTGATGGGGGCCCTTGGGGCTGACCTTCTTTTACAACCTTAGCTGACAAGATGGAAATCAAGGGAGATTAAATGTAACTCACTGGTCTGCTGACCACCCCCTGCAGTTATCACCAATGTTTCCTTTTATTACCAGTCCTTGTTCTCTCTAGAGGCTATTTCTCCTGAGTATTTTACTGACTCAGACTGACTAAATCAGTTACCTAAAAGGTTGTACAATTCTGGTTCACAGGCTCCAGAATGACTTCAAGTCATCCAACATAAAGCACACCACCTCTTAGAGCAACTCCCTAGTAAGAGGTGCAATGTCTGTAGATACAACATATGGTTTTGAGCTAAAATCTATAACCACTACATTTTGCACAAGGGGAACGATAAATTTCAAGCTCCACAAAATTAGTGTTCTACTACCATAAAGAAATTATACATAATAAAACACTGTTTTCAGATTTGCCTCACCAAAAATGATGTGTCAATAATTGAAGATATTATATACACAAACACAGAAGTAAACCCTTTTCAAAGACAATCAAATCTACCTCTTATTCAAAGTTTAGGACCTACCATTTAAGTTTGTGTGTGTTTTTATTTATAAAATAATAACTAATAATTTTCACTAATATAAGTATTATATTTTGGAGATCATTAAGAGAATATTTTGGAGAAATAAAACCAAAGGCTATTTTGAAGGAAACAGCAGTTTCTTCTGTGCTGTTACATGAAGTAAAATCATTTAAGAATGAAGCTGATACAATTCAGCTTACACACTATTATTGATGAGGATGGTCTACAGGAAGAGTACAGAACATAAAGTTCAAAGAATTATATCCATACTACAAAAGTTCCAAATGCCAAACCAACCTTAAGTTTAATCTGTCTACCGGTTACCACTGCAATCACCTTTTATTACTAGTACTTGTTCTATTGGAAGACCATTAAGAAGCCAAAAAAGTTTTAAATATATTAATCGTTAAAAACAACAAAGAACAGTTTAAAGAAAGAATATATTTGAACCATATAAACAAAAAGGTATTACATAAGAAAAAATAATGTAACAATTTATGTAAGTACCTAACATATGAGCATGCGCTTAACATCTAAAACAAAAAATAAAAAGGTAACATTGGTACTATATATATATATTTGACAAGTGTGCATTAAAGAATTCTCTAATATAAAACATTTAAAATGTGGAGAATACTTTTTCAAGATACAGAAAACAACTGTTAAGATAGGCACACCCACAACTCTTTAAAAACCGTGCTTATGGAAGATAAAATTGATCTGAGCATTCCTTCTTAGATGTGCAGAAGCTCTGAAATTGTAAATCATTTGATATTGCCTCCCACTTTTGCACTGTTTGAATTTCAACACTGATTGGTATGAATTACACAATTAAATAGTTTTTCAGTGTTTCTGCCAAGGTTCCATATAGAATGCATCTATTTAGTATGAATACTTAAAACAGCAACATCGTTTGTATAAAAGTCACTTCCTTATATTCTTTTTATCCTTTTTTTAAAAAGGCACTATATTTAGAAAATAGTAATTATAACAAATAGTGCTCTGGAAAATCTGAAACTCCAAATCAATGTGCTCCATCAACCATAAGTAGATCTAAGAAGCACTAACTAAAAAGAACACGACTGTAAAAAGCTGATAAATTTAAAGATTATAAAATTGGTTTATTGTAAAAGCAATTCAAGAATACCCAGTTAAAATCTTATCCCAATGCCACCCAATACAACCAAGAAGCAGTTAAACACGTTACATTAGGAATAAGGACATAAAACAAGGAAGAGCACATCAAGGCTGTGATTCAAACTCAGAAAGAGAAAGGCTTAGGTCTCCTTCAGGTGAGTACAGAGGGTACGGTAAGATCAAAGCACCATGTCTGTTAGGTACCACGGTGCTGCTTCAACACTGAGGTATAACTGGGTAAATTAAAGGTGAGAGGAAATGAAGAACTCCATATTTTTGTTTTGTGGGTGTACTTAAGTGATTAAAATTTTAGGAACAACTGACTTTAATGACAGCAAGATGCAAGACAAGTCTTTATTGAAGAAAAAGAAGCTTATAAAGTTCTCTATCAAGGTTCCACTAAGTCTTCACAACTCCCCTCCCACCTTCCCACCCTCTCCCCTAATCTAAAGCTACTCTGCTGATATATAAAATGCGATCTTAATTTGTGGCTTAATGGCAAATTGTAAGCACTCCTTCCAAGTAGCTTTGATCTTCTGCACATAAAAAAGCCAACATGCTGTATCATCCATCCATAAACTCAATTATGCATTCTAGGCAGAATTTCATTATTCCTCTAAAAAAATCAATACATCTGCACAGTGGCCATTTCCCCCCAGACTTAATTCAAGATTTAATCTTTCTTCTGTTTTCTTAATAATAGCCTTAGAGTCAATTATTACGAATGATCGACCTATGAATCATTATATACAACACAGTGATTGCATTTTGAGCACTGAAATTACTTAATATAAAACTTCTTACTTCCAACTTTTGCACTCCTCTAAATTGAAGGGTCAAAATGCTTAGATTCTGTAATCAGAAAGAAAAAAAAAACCACTTGTCTTCCTAAGCTGAGGCTTTTCATAGCAGTTTTAGCCAGGAAAAGAGATTTTATGTCTTATAAACCCTTGAAAATAAGGGCTTACTCTAGAAACACTGAAAGACCCTTAATCACAGAGGTGCTAGCTGATACCACTATAATTCATAACCAAGTATTACTTCATAGCTTATACTGAAGGTTTGATTCATGCTCATTTTGTTCCTTTAAAAATACTCTTTGGAAAACATTATTACTCCTGTAGACACATACTCTAGTTATATCTCTTCCAGTAAAAATAAAAGTATAATCATGATTATCTCTATTTCTTTGCTAAATTCAACTACCAATATACATTAATCTGATCACTTTACCGGCTAACTTATGACCTTACAGTATTCTATATACTAGCCAGGGTCAATTCTCAGCATACAGAAGCAGAAGCAAGTCTTAGAAGAATGATTTTGTAGGCAATATTTCAATGTAGTCCTTAATGTGTTCATTACAAAAGAGAACTAAAGTACTAGAGTTTACTTCCAAAACTAAGGCAAAGGTAAACTTTCAAAGCTAAAGGAAGGTAAACCACTATATAAAGCTTACTTCTGTCATGTACACTATGAACCTAACTCAGTGATTTCCCATCAAGACTTAAAATTAGTCTGAGGGACTAACCAGGGGATAATAAAGCCATTTCTTGTTTGCTTCTTTCAAATTCATCAGATAATATCCATTGTGTGCCCAGAGGGCATACAGGACTCCTCTAGACACTACCCATAATAACAGCCCTTTCTAGAACACTAAACTACCACCAACATCTGCAGACTGCCCCAACCAGATTTAAACTACCTGTGAAATATAAACTACTAGTCATGTATTCTAAATGCATACATTCAAAGCTACCATTTTAAAATAAATTGGAAAGTAGGGAAAACTTAAAAAAAAAAAGAGATACATTCTGCTATCACACTATCATAAACATTATAAGTGTGTGTGTGGGTATATATAGAGAGAGCAGATTACCAAGATTTAAATAAGATGGTAAAAAAAACCAGGACATGTAGATTTACCAAAGGAACTACAATAACTGTCCCAAGCTACAAGTATAAACAGATTCACTATAATGGTAATTTGCCTAAGTTCTGAGAAACAACAACAACAACAAAAAAAAAAAAAAAAAAGAAAAAAACAAAAAAACCCCCCAAAACAATAAAAACCGCAACCAAGACAAAAAACAAACAAAGAAGAAACCAACAACAACAACAAACCACAATAAAACCCACCAAAACCTATACTAGAGTATGTGGCAATAATTAATATATTTCTATGGAAATTATCTCAAGCCTTATAAGCTCCTAAAATAAAATCAAGGTCACTATGTGACTAATGATAGCACTAGGAGGAAAAAAAACCCACTGAAAGTAAAACAGTCTTCAGCCTTGGTTTCAGCTATCTCTTCAAATCAGCGTAAGTACTTAATATCAGATACAACATTTTTGGCTTGTCAGACCAGTAAGTCATGTTTTTCCACTGGCCAAAGGCAGCTGAAGAAACAATTGCTTGAACAAACTAAATGCTGTGACGTGAAGCATTTGACTTCCAAGTCTGAGTATTTAGTTAAAATGATTGGTGAACGTCTAACTGGGCAAAAGGAATGGCATCCATCATCCAAACAGGCTCACTTCCCCCAGCCCCCAAAACAAACAGTAGTTATAATAGCAAAAGAAACAAAAAAAGTTTTTTTTGATTCTTTAGAGCCAAATATGGAAGAGGTCAGCAATATATTAACAGCAGCAATGGACAAGGAAGAGCAAAATAGTGGATGAAAGAATCTTGCTGGACGTTTGTTCATCTTTTTCTGTATTAGCCAGAAGATCACAACCGGCTTATTTGGAAATTTCAGGTATATCTCCTTAGATCCTTCACAGATTTAGAATTCAGTCTACCTGAGGGCTCTATAACCATGTAAGAAAGCTTTCTTTATCTAGCTTGGTGGCGGCCAAAACAGACTCCATGTCATTAAGGATGTCAGAACTCAAAGCTTCTTGTAGGCTTGGCATCAACTCCTCTCCTTCTATGTTCATTCCATCTCCTTCCAGTGTTCCAAGGTCCACATTTGTCCCAGGAATGGCTTCAAGATAGTCTGGGAAACGGTTCTGCTGTGAGGGTAGGGTGCTTTGGTTGATAGTGTCACCTAGATGGAACAGGAAGAGAGAAAGAGAATAGGTCCTTTCTGAAAAGCTAACATCAGAGCCATATCATGTGAGTATACATAAATGCACAGGGAAAGAAACGCATTCCTGACCGACCTCCTCCACTGGCCCACAGTTTACTTAAGGTCAAACAACCCACAGATAGCAAAGTAACAACGCAAGTTTCCTTTTGCTTCAAAATTGTTCAGATATTGAACAAGCTTGATTGCTTACTACTATGTGCTGAGCAGTGAAGGGGGTCCTGAAAAAAAATTACTTGAAAAATTATATACAGCAAGAGAGAAAGAACAAGTATGACATAACAGCATCACTACTTGACTCTCTTCCAGGTATGCACCACCATAATAAGATAAAATATAAAAATGAATGGTATAGACCTGTCTTTCTCTGAAGTACACACTGGGGAACAGAATAAAAGAACTGCACGAAACTCTATTCCACCCTTGGCAGACTCACATTCACAACAGTAAAAACAAGCCTCCCAAAAAGTCCCTGGATAGATAAGTCTTCCTAGTTTTGCTTCTAGGTTTCCCAAACTTACCTTGCCAAGAAACCTTTTTGCCCATGACAATGTTAACATTCCTTAACATTTCAATGGAACATGCTTTCAGAAAAACTAATATAAACCATTAAGTGTTAAAAAGGTTTAGAGAGAAGAGAGAAATGGGGGGACAGAGGTGTCAGGAAAGGTGTTATGAATGAGATGGGTCTGAAGTGACTCCTGTGGATGATTTAAGATTTAGATGAAGAGAGCTGTGGATTCCCAGAAGCATCAAAGCCACGAGCTGGATGAGCACAGGTACAGAAGACTTGCCAAACACTTTTAGAAGCTGCCAGCTAAAGAACTAGCTAGCCGGAGAACTGCTTCACTTCCCCGCCAATTCGTGCCCTCTGATAGCTGCCAAGTCCAGGGTCACCGGGTAAGCTACAGGAAAAAGGGTTCTATAATTACCCCTGTGAGGCAGGTATTTCTTAGCTTCTGCAAGATCCCTGCAACTATTCTAATAATAAAGTAGGTAAGCCCCACCACCTAGCCTTTCCTACCTGGCTTCCTGAGTCCCATACCACCTAAATTGGACCAAAGACCCTCACAAAAAAGAGGGACGCAGACAATGAATCACATATAGAGACATATGAATCACATATAGAGATCTTCTCCAAAATTAAGAACACAAATCCAGGGGCTTCCCTGGTGGCACAGTGGTTAAGAATCCGCCTGACAATGCAGGGGACACGGGTTCGAGCCCTGGTTCGGGAAGATCCCACATGCCGTGGAGCAACTAAGCCCGTGCACCACAACTACTGAGCCTGCGCTCTAGAGCCTGCGAGCCACAACTACTGAAGCCCGTGTTCCGCAACAAGAGAAGCCACCACAATGAGAAGCCTGCGCACTGCAACGAAGAGTAGCCCCCGCTCGCTGCAACTAGAGAAAGCCCGCGAGCAGCAACAAAGATCCAACGTAGCCAAAAAAACAAACAAACAAAAATTTATTAAAAAAAACAGAAAAAAGAATACAAATCCATATAACAGAGACTTCTAATAGGGTCCTCAACTGCTTTGTCAATTAACTCAATGCTTTAAATGCTAAAATATAAAATAAGTCATGTCAAATAGAGCTGAGATATTCATGACATTTAAAAACTGGGAAAACTTAAATTACAAGATGCCAAAAAAACAAACAAAAAAAACCCACAAAGCAAACTCAATTTGAATTGAAGTTTACAGGATCTTAATTGGTTTTCTTCTGAATAATCTTTGCTCACAATAGTTTAATTAGACCTGGTAATACAATGACTATTTCTGACTGAAAGCTAGATTACCAAGAGGAATAAAGAATACCAACCTGTATCCATTTCATCAACACTGTTCAAGAAGTCGTCTGGGGTCCGAGGGACACTGTAGCTGCTCATGCTTAGTCCGCTGTCTGTGCTCTCATCTCGAGAGTGATAGGTGCCACTACAAAGAATGAGAGTTAAAGAGCAACACAAAAAATTTAAGAAATGATTTCAAGGTAAAAATATAAACACCTGCTGAGTACCAACATGATTCTCAAAGAGGATTAGTGAAAATTCTTGCCCTGCAGCATCTGAAACAAGCACCCTCCTTCAGGGCCCATACAAAGCTCTTTTGCTATGAGGTGAAACAGACAAGTTAATCCTAATCGAAACTGGCAACTTTAGGGGGCCAAAACTTCTCCTAAGGTTCTGGGCTTGGTGGCAATAAGGGAAAAGAAAGATATTTCCAGTTTTCCTAGGTGACAGAAAATTCTCTGTGTAGATATTCTCTAGTATCATTTGAATCTAGGGGCTCCACATGGCTCATTTGTTACAAGGTCTCAATTCCCCAAGTGGCGGTGGTCACAGGCATAGGTCAAAACACAACCTCCAGGTGGGTGGTGAGACAGGTCTGCACTAGATTCATGCTAAATTCCTAGCTCTCATGCAGAGAGTTTAAGCCAGAAAAATCAAACCAAAATAAAGAACCAGAATTTCTTTTTGGACTGGGCCAAAACAGATGAGTCACTGCCGATAAGAACTGAACTCCCTAGCTTGATCTCCTTGTTTCTGTTTGGGAAAGGCGGGGAGCCACAAACAAACACCTTAGCATGAGATAGGAGTCCTGAGAGTTCCAGTTGAAGGGAAGATTAAAAACAAAAAACAAAAAAACTACAAGGCACATACCTTGAGAAAAACAGAAAAATATGAGCCAAGACAGATTTTTACTTTAGGCTAAATGAAAAGTATCACAGATTTACATACAAGTATGGTAAATATCCTTAGACTATTACTTTCATAAATACGACACTCTCCTAATCTCCAGACACCAGGTGGCATCGCCTGTAAAATTGGGGGCTCTACTAATTCTAGAAAATCTTATGGCAAAGTGTGAAATAAAGGCAATTGTTCTTAATGGTCTCTGAGTACAGTGCAAACTCTAACTTTCCCCACAGCTTGGACACTTAAACAGCTGTTTAGCTTACACAAAAGTTAAACAAAAAATAACTAAGCTTTAAGAACAAGCTTTAACAGTTGCTCAAGGTCGAAAGCTCAGCCCCCTAAATTTCTTTCCTAAATTACTCAATGCACTTGCCTTGTTCTCCCTCCCCTTCACTCTGTATATTGCAACCACTAGTTTAATGCTTCTGTCAGATTTTGGCAAGATTCAAAAGCCTCACACAGATCCAAGAAAACACACATTTGCCTCTGAGACCATTTGTATACAATGCAGCTACTTTGGAGAAGGTCTCAGGATGTGGTTTGTTTTTATTTTGCCTGTCTTGATCTGGGACAAGGGCCTGGTCCTAGTCATCACTCTATTCCCACTGCTAAGCACGGAGCACATATCGAGACACTCAAGACTCTGTTACAGAATAGCTGAATTTACACAGTTGTTCAGAGTTCTTTCCAAGCCTCAGGGGAAGCACATGGGCACTCCTGAGGACAGAGTTCACAAGGCCATTTCCCTGATTAGGAACTGCTCCCTGCAGCCCCCCACCTCCCTTCAATAAACATTCACTGAGCATCTGCTACTACGCGATAGGGATTAGACTAGTCTGAGGATACAGAGGTTAACGACAACAAAAATCTACAACTGATGCTTTCTGAGAGGCTCACAACTTCAGGGAGGGAGGTGAACAAACCCATTAATGAATCATATACAAGGGCTACGTGAGCAAAGTGCTTTCAGAACAAAGAGGAGTAAGCTTGAAAAGTACAGGGGAAAGGTTTCATGGAAGGGGACGTGGGAGCTGGCCTTGAAAGAGCTCGGAGTAAAAGGGAGAGATGAGGGGATGTTCCACCACTACTAAGAGTCAACTCCATGGCAAGTTAGGGGAACAAGTGTTTAGAGCTTAAGGAATATGTATAAATCGAATAATGGGCAGTGGGGAAACCATCAAGAGTTTCTGAAAAGAAAAATGTTATAGTCAGATGTGTGTTTTAGAAACTGGGGGTACTACAGAGAGTAGACATGGGGTTTTGCCCTGAGACTAACAACACTGGTAATGTTCCACTCTGTGATCTTTACCAGAAAATAGAATTTTAAACTGTAGCTCAGCTCTTATCAAAAGTTTTAAGAAAGAATCTGCACAAATGACTATCAGGAGGATATGCAGTCTATCCATTTTTTTCCAAATGGTCTAATTTTATCCCTGGATCAATACAAGCCTTCAATAAGATGGGTACTGCAATTATACTGATCTGAAATTTCCTTTGTGGAAAAGAAAGTTCTGTGGCTATGACCTTTCCTAATTAACCTCAGTTTAAGCTTAGAACTACAGTCTTATATAAATACACTCAATTTTTGGCAGAACTTTAAACTGCATATGTCAGAAGAGTAAATACAAACTTAAATACATTTTAGATGGCCTTTGAAACCAAACTTACCAATTAGGGCACCAGCACTAACCTTAAGACAGAGCAAATGACAGAAAATTCTATTGTACTAAATATTTTGGTATGACAAGGTATTTTGTTTTTCTTAGGATCAGGATGTTTTCAATTCAATTGGTGAGAATGGAAAGGGTAGCATTATAGCCTTCTTAAACAAAAATACCTCTAAATGTTTTTAAAAGTACACTGTTTAAAATTGGTTAAAAAAAAAACAAAAGCAAAGACCAGAAAGCATTTGTTCCTTATTTTAAAAAGCTCAAACTCCATAAATATTTGACAATCTAGAAGAAAGAATTGTAGTCAAATCTTAATTTTAAACGGCCTTCTAGGCAAAGAATATGTTCTGTCTCCGCTTGCAGTTTTCAACATAGCCCTACATATAATAACATCTTTGCAATATGCCTGAAGTCCAAGATTTGTGGTAACTCACTAAAAATCATCCTTAAACTATGTTACTTTCAATACTCTTTAATATTAATACATTATTTGAAAGAGGCACAACCTTCCTTTTTATCTCCTTGACCTACAGCCCTTAAGAACATGAGGCCTTACAGCGCTCCTGCAGTGAAACCTCTCAGGCTGAACACTTACGTGGAAAATGCCTTCTAATGATCCTTACGATGCAGCCCTAAGTAGCTTTAAGATGCAGTTCATTTGCTTTTATAGAAAGGCATTCACATGTTCCTTCATGATTCTGCAAGTAACTGTTTTTCAACAGTATAGGCACAAGCAAACACATGACTGTGAATAAGTATCCCCTCTACAAGTCTCAACAACTCATTTCCTCTCACATGAGCCAGCTTTCAATCCTCAAGTTTTACTGTACTAGCCATTTATGGAGAGATTCATTTACAGCTATGGTTTTTGGCCCACAAAGATGTTCAAACAGCTTATTACAAGTACTAAGGAGAATCACCTTAAAACTATGATCTTTTTCAGATGTTGGCCAGTAGCAACTCTTACCAACCTGTTAAGAAAGGGATCTGAGCTATTGGTCGTCATTGTTCTCAATTCCTGAGACATCCCAGGAGAAGATACTGGATTTTGAGTCCCACCATCCTGCTCCAGTGTTGGTAACTGGCTACGGAGAGCTAATTCCTAGAAAAAAATCAACACAAATAAACAGAATCAATCTATTGATTAACAAATTTATCGTTAGGTTTAAAGTAATAAACTTGTACATATAAAGCTGAAGTATTAACATCTAAAAGTTAATGAGTTTCCCAATCAGAAGGACCAGGTTCTTCTATCCATTTCAAGTGATTAAACATTAAATTATATAAACTGAAAGTTTAATTAGTCTTATTAACCCCAAAACATATATACTTAACTACTTAGCTTCCTTTTGGTATTTTCCTTTTCTGGCAGACACTCCTAAATCCCTCCTTTGGGGAAGGATGGCAAGTCTGATCTTTAAAAAAAGAATTCTTCTTAAAGCTTATTTTTACTCAACAACCCTCATATGGTTTTATATGTTTGGCACCAGTAATAAAAATAAAGTCAAAAGAACAAAATTTGGTGATTTACCAAGACACCAACACTCCTCACTGCCCTCCGGCACTGTTTTACACTTTGGTATCAAGTAACTCATTCTGACTTCAGGTTTTTCAATCTTGAGCTATCTTCTGGGGCATCCAACAATTTCTCAGCAAGATTCTACCTGGAAACTGAGCAAAAGCTATGGGCCATTACTACCCTGATCGTTTCAGAAGGCCTGCCTCAACGTGCTTCCAAACATTCCAGGCCTCAGCTTTATATTTGCCTGGGGCTTCAAGGCTAGTTCACCTCACTCTGGCCAACTCTTACACCTTCATTACCACCCGGTTCTTTTCCTCACCTTTTCATCTGTTCGCTCCCTGCCCTGAGGATTTCCACTGTGCCTCTCAAGCTCTCATAAACTCAACTCTGCTGGAGCATCATTTTTCTCTCCCTCGACATCTTTGGTTTGACCTGAACTATGGCTTTTTATCACAAAGGATACTACCTCACCCCCTGCAGCCTTCCTGAGCCAAGCCTGCTTGCTGAGGCACACACCATCTCCAGCACCCTCACTCTCAGTCACCACTGGGTCCAGAAGCAGTGGAGATATTCTCTGAGCTCTGCACCACCACTTCTAGACTATGCAACAACCACTTCTTTTTACTCAGGTTTCTGCCTTCTAGATAACCCACGCTTTAAATGGGTTTCTTAACCGGAGGATCATGACAGAATGCAGAGGGTCTGTGAACTTGGATGGAGAAAAAAAATTACATCTTTATTTTCATTAACCTATAACTAAAATCTAGCATTTTCTTCAATTATAAATATAGGCAACAAACAGTAGTATTTACTATACCTTTGACTTTTCAGCTTTTCATCAATAGAAAACATTTTCATATCATGCTCTAGTTGTTGCAAATATATTAAAATACCATTTATGTTCATTACTATTTCAATATTATATTAATTTTAAGACATGCCACTATATCTTATTACTTATACATTATGTAGATGATTCACTCAACATGAGTTCCTTGAATTTCTGCATTCCGATGATCTTCATCCCTACCTACCTCAATCACCCACTTGTACAGCCAAGACCTTGCTATTCAAAACCAAACCTACCTCTACAATCTTTACTCATGTCTGGGACAATAATCATTGTTTCACTTCATTGCAAATGCATCTATCACCCGGGAACTGTCAACATCCATGCACAAAATCTATACAGTAATCTAACGTTGAAATTCCTGGCTCTCTAAATTGCAATGATATTGACCACTTTACCATTGTATTTCAGTCATTAACTTCCTCGGTCACACCCTGAACTGGTTTAGAAACTTCTTCCCCAGAAATCTTACATGTACTCATCCCGCTTTCTGGAACCATATTTTTTTCTTTCCACCCAGTTTCTTCTGCCTCCTACTATTCCAATCTATTGGCTCTCCTTCCCTACAAGTTAAATGCAGGGCTGATCATTTTAAATACACATGATTACCTTTCAGATTCCTGATACACACATAATTTTATTTCAACACAGCAAATTCCAACCATGAATCAATATTAAAAATGTGCTTGCTTCATTTCTATACTGAGACTGCTAAGAAATGCTAGAGAAAAATCATACAACTATCCAGACTGTTATAAATTAATAGTCTTTGGCCTTGGCTGGGCCCTTCTTAGTACCACTCATTGTTTTTTGTTTTTTTCTTGGGTCCTTGGTTACTTTTTTCTCACATTCTCATGATTACTACTCCAAATCTGGCACACTCTCTCAAGCCCCGTTCACTTAAGTGCTTTTCCTTTTTCAAGCTCTCTCCCATTTAAATAAGAACACTGAGGTCATCAGGCACAATCTGTGGTTTTCTGGATCCTCCTGTCATCTCTTCCTGCTCCCCCAAAGCCATCTTCATTCATCACCTTTATAACTTTTCTTCCAGTCTCAGAAAATGGATTCCCTCCTGCTGTCTCCTGTTCTAGGCCAACCCACATTCCTAGCAGCTTCTGGGGATCCATTTTACTTGTTTTCTCTATCTTTGATGCACCCCTTGCCCCCATTTTCACCTTACAAAGTGAGAAGTGACTTTAAAACAAAGTGCACTCTCTGCAGGTCTGTAATATGAAATGTTTTCTCTTGGTACCATGTCCTTCCATATACTCTTGACCAGAACACTTTTCTTTCTTATTATTTAAGACACAGTTACCTTCTCTAGGTAATTCTCCAGAATGATCCCATCTCCATCTTTGGATTGGATTAGATTAGACAGATAGACAATATGTCTTTCACACCCTGAGCATATGTATGTAACATGAGCTTAGCACTTATCACATGGTATTGTAATTATTTCTTCTCTGTCCCTTAAGGGCACAAAATGAATAAATGAATGACCATTTTGGAGCATAAAACAAGAGCTTCTAAATACTTTGAAGAATTTATGTTGCTATTTAAATATAAGGATGTTAAAAGTAATAAATTTTATTTTACTTTTAAAATATTTATTTATTTATTTATTTGGTTGGTTGGTTGGTTGGTTGCGCTGGGTCTTAGTTGCAGCATGTGTGTGGGATCTAGATCCCTGACCAGGGATCGAACTCAGGCCCCCTGCATTGGGAGCACGGAGTCCTATCCACTGCGCCATCAAGGAAGTCCCAAAAGCAATAAATTTTAAAGTGAATAAAATTATAGGCTCTGGATGAGGCTGATGCCTAGGGAAGGCATGCTCATATTTCTGTGTACCTAGTTTTGAAGTCCTTGCAGCACAAAGCGAATAAATCATTACTGAAATAACTTAATAAATTGGCTATAATTTTCATATTGTTTTTACAACTTTTATTTTATCCTTTTTGATGGTTTCCACTTGTTCAAGGTTTTATGAAGTTAAAGCTAATTGTTATGTGCAAAATCTCCATGTTCTCGCTACTTTGAATTCTGCCACATTGCTTGTTTGAAGCTATCAGATTTTTACTTTTTGCTGCCTTTAACAACTGAATTTCTACTGTCAGCAGACACTGAAGAACCAACTATCCACATTTACAAAGAAAGGTAATTTAGAGATGTGAATAAGAAGGCCCATCTTTACAAGTTGCCTAAGAAGATATCCAACCCCCTGAAAGGCTATGGAAATACTTCTCATCAAATCTATATTTGAGCCAGGACTAAGAGTAACTAACCTAGGGATTCATGTAAACTGAACTTGAAAGGAACAAGGGGAAAAAAATGCCACTTTATTTACTGGTGGTGGTGGTAGGACGGTGTTAGCATTATCAACCAAATAGTGAAGAATATGGCATGAAAACAAATGTAATGTGATAAGGCCAATGATATAAATAACTTATACATAGATTATAGAACCCATATACCAGGTATGGATATTCAGCTCAGGTTTGAAACTTCTAGTTACAGGAAAAACAAACAAACAAAACCCCAAAACCAACCAACCAGGGTTGATTAGAAGTAATTTTTGAAGTATTATTGAGGTATAATTGATATATAATAACTTGCACATACATCATCCAAAAATGGGTATATTCTTACATAGCTCAGTATTTGCTAGAAACAAAATTACTTTAACTAAACTTGACTACTTGGTAGCCCCCTCCCCAAGGCATTCTTTCTTTCTTTCTTTCTTCTTTCTTCCTTTCTTCCTTCCTCCCTCCCTTCCTTCCTTCTTTCCTTCCTACCTTCCTCCCTCTCTTTCCTTTCCTTCTTTCCTTCCTTTCTTTCTTTTTCTTATTAGTCATCCATTTTATACACATCAGTGTATATATGTCAATCCCAATTAATTCTTTTGTTAATATTTTCATCTGTGAACATAATTTATTTCACTGGGTTCAATAAGGAAGATGAAACATTTTTGTTGATATTTTAAGGAAATTGTCAAAAATCGGGAAGGAAAACCATATGTATTTATGTAGGAAAACAGGCCAACTTCCCCCCCCCCAACATATATCAATAAGTTCAGAGTTCAACTGAATATAAAAACAGTAACATCCACTTCCACATAAACACACACACATGCATGCACACACACCCCCATATAGAGATGTGGAAATCTGCAGAAGTATCCTACTCCATGCTTTACCTAGTCAGACTTTGAAGGAGACTGAATGTGGAGTCAGAACTAACTGAAAGAGCTCCTCCCTAAACTGTCCTACTGCCAGTGAGGAACAGTTAAATCATGGGTTTCATAGTGAGTAAGCTTTGTAATTCCTTGTATCCTTAGCCAAGAACTGTAAATGTGAAAGTGAACATACTGCATAAAATTAATAATTTTAGAAGTAAAATATTAAAAATTTGTTTCAGAGTTGTACAGACTTTTTGCCAGTGACTTTAGAGAAAAATAACTAATATGGGTAAGTATGAAATGAAGTTAAATAATCTGAATTTTTTAATCAAAAATATTTCATATAAACTTTCTCCATTATATGCATTTAAAAATAATTCCTGTATATATCTACATGTACCTATGTAGAATAAACCCACTCTATTGCAATAAAGTAATTTTGTCAAAACACATTTTGGATGAATATGAACATCACTTTGTAATTGAGTAAATCTGGCATAGCTGTTTTAAAAATCAGCCTTGGGACATAATTGGATTGTCTACAAAAACTGATTTCAGTTGAAACACTTCATGTTGAAAGTTATGTCTATCTCTAAGGAGTTTTTTATCCTGAACAAATGTCTAATATTAGAATACTGAGCTAAAAATACAAGTTCGTTAAGCTTCTCTTTTTCCCAAAGGTAGTCAGAATAAACAGTTTGACAGACTTTCAAAAATGGAGAAGTAAGCAAGTTATAGGAAATTCAGCCAAAATTTATCATGCTTCTGTATTTCAAAGGTCAAACAGTTCTTTTAGAGTATTTGACTTTTTCTAAAGGAAGCAAATATTTTTAGCTCATTTTCTTCTGTAATAATACAAAAATGTGGTGGCTTTTCCCATTGAGCTTGTAAATCTTAGCTAATCTGGGACGCATGTGGAGTCAGAGCTATCTGCAACTATAAGTAAAACTGATGGGCCCAGCTTGGTCTGGAGGGAACTTTCCAGGATGGTTTATAAAGGAAAACATGATTTGTCTGGTTCATATAGCGGACTTTTATGGACTCAGGATGCAGCCATGAGCCATTGGTCTTTTTTGTATTTCTCTCCTCTCATTTAAATAGGAGTATCATTTCTCATAGGGTAAAAAAGATACTTTAAGATAATATATATCTGGTAGTAAAGTATTTTGGCTCCATATAAAACTGATGCTTTGGTTCACATCATTTAGAAAAATAAGGAGAAAGGCTGTAGAAGAAGTCAGTAGTCTGGAAACATTTAGAACATCTCTAGGTTATTAAATTCTTTAGAGTATCCAAGAGACATGAAAGCATATGTCTACACAAGTCAAAATTTAGAAACAAGTCAAATATCTATCAGTAGGTGAACAGATAAACAATTGTAGTATATCCCTACAATGGAATACTACTTAGCGATAAAAAGGAACGAACTATAAATACAACATGAATGAATATCAAAATAATCATGCTAAGATGAAAAAGTTATGATTCCATTTATAGAAAATTCTATAAAATTAATGTCAATTTTACTTTCTTAAAGCAATTTTATCTTCAGCAAATACTATGTAAGAGTGTTTCATTTCTGGATAACACATGGCACACAAGTGAAGGTCCCCCCTCTCCAACCTAATCAATTTATTTAAGGTAGGTAAGTTTAGCGAACTAGAAATCCAAATTTAGAAATGAAGAATAACTCTAAAATTACACATCTTTTAAACAGTTTGTCTTAGTAATTGCAGTTTATGTCAACAATTTTAAAAACAAACAAACAAAAAGCCATTTCTTCCAACTGTTCAAGATAGGTTTTGCCATACCCCATTTTCCAACACAGCTTTAAACAGTCACAGAATATTTAATTATGTTGGAAGTTATTAAAACATTTAGCCAAGGTTTAGAATGCTTTTTGTTTTTTAATATTTGTGCCATTTACCAAAGTACCTTCAACTTCAGAACAACCTTTTTGGCTAAAAAGATGTGTATCTATGATTCAAAGTCATAGAATGATTCACAGAATCATTTGAATCTATGATTTATTCAATATTAGGACTTCAAAAAGAAGAGAGATAAACTTGGAAAAGGTATTAATTGGATTCTGAAATAGCTTTTCTAGTATCTGCTAACATAAAAGAGAGTTTGGAGAGGAAAAAAAGCCAAAACTTTGCTATTATTAAATTCAGAAAAAAAAAAAACCTGTGGTGATTATTTTCACATGGCTCTGAACAGGGGTACTGTACTATTTTGCTCTATTTGACTAAAACTACGGACATCTGAATCTCTTCACCATTTCGGGCTAACAGTGTAGTACAATATCCTCAACATTAATACTGTGGGTTTTATCCATCATTAACCCAGTAACTGACCCTGGTGTGTATTTATTACTATCCATAAGGAATGGCAACTACACAATATTCATTAGTTGCAAAAAATTTATAGCTATAATTTCTATGAAGAGTAAAGCAATTATTTGCTCAGAGATAAGCTATTTATACACAGCAGTCTTGTTTCTATTTTCTGGGTCGTTTCAAGCATTCTGATGAGGGCACTTGGGGATGCGTTTTGACCTAGGCCTTATGAAGGAAATGGAGAATCTTAATCAGTAAAAGGGAAGGGGAAAAGTCAGGTACTCCTTATGGGGAAAAGCTCATGAGTGGAATCATGGCAACAAGACAGAGGAGTGCACTTGGCTGAAGGAAGGTAACTGGCTTAACCAGAACTGAAAGAGAGAAAGAAGGCTACTGACCACAGACCATAAATGAGCTAGGTTGCAGAGTTTAGGCTTGATCTCATAGGTATTAGGGAACCGCAGGTACTAAGAACCACATTCTTAAGCATAACAGAAGGTAAAAACATTCACACTCAGGGGGAACTATCTTTCCTCAAAGTGTTAGTTTCAAAAGACTTTGAAACAGAAGCTGGGATGCATTCCTAACGCACTGTCTCAAAGGTCTCCCTCCAGTCACAGAGGAGAAACTGATGTATTAGAAAGAGTTATACAGAGAAAATTGAGCATTCCATACATGCTGAATCTCATGGAGCAAAGACGATGTTTATACTTTTAAAAAGTTTCTTTTTCTGAAACCAGAAATTGCTTTAGAAACAAAAATAGTGAATAATCAAAATGAAATTTAAAAATTTAAAGCTCTATGAGGACAAGTTTTTCCAAAATTCTGCCAACAAACCCTAACAAATTAAGGCAATAATTTCCATTTTTAACTAAGAAAATATACTAACCCCTTTAAAGTTGTCTCAATTTTTCAGAATTTTGTATTAACCTCACCCATACTGACACTAGTTTACAAGACCAGAAAATCCTACTATACAGACAGGTTTTGTTAATCCTATGCAGAAGTACTTAAGGATAGCTTTTGAAACAAGTAATTTGTGAACATTCTGAAGTCTGGTACCTTCCCACAGCAAATGCGGTATATAATTACAAAACAATGCCACTGATTTCATGTTGCTTGTTAACTCATCTGCACTGATTTCTATAAGGAAAGTAAAAACAAACAACAAACAGAACCCAAACCCCCCACAACACTGAACAGGAGTGCCTTGCGCTCAAGTATTGAATGGATCCATCCCTTTTTCTTCATTCCTTTTTACAGTCTGTTTTTCGAGACTGGAAAGCTCTTTCTGGCTTTCTTGATTATCCTGGTAACCTATTTAAAGGCATCTTCACTTAAGATATGACCCTTCTTTGTGGAATCTTTCCTGGCATCTACCTTAAGATAATCTAGAAAATATGTAGGATGAGAAAAACACAGATACTTGCTTGATACAAATACAACCAGATTCTGGGTATTTGAGCAACTCCAAATTTAGCCCTATACTGGAATTTCATACATTTTCACAATTGTGCCAGGTAAATACATTGACAACTGAATCTTATATAACAAGGTAGTATTTTATTCTCCACATATGCAAAGTTGAATTTAAAAAACCTTTTATAAAACCTATCTCTTTCAGGTTTCCTGCTCTGGCTTAGACAAATCTAAGGAATCAACTGAAATTTTAATAGCATACAAATTTAATAGAAATTTAATTTACAAACCTTAACTTTTCTAAAGCTTTACTACTAAAAGAAGTATCTAAAAACTCCTGATAATTTTAATGAGCAACTGTTTACACTTATACTGATGTATGAAATAAAGACCTGAAGGTATTTACTTTATTTATCAGATTTAAAGTTTAAGATCTTAGTAGGAAAAAATAAAAAGGAAACAATTTCAAAACACTTTAACATGGAGAACTTTTTGCTTGATCCCGAATCTCACTTGAATTAATTTCTGCTCCTATGTTTCTACTTCATTTATTACAAATAAAAGAAACACTTCAGAGAAAAAGCAAGGAAAAATGTCTTCACTTTACATAAAGATCCAATGCCACAGTGCTCTTCCCAGTCAAATGTGGTATTAGTGGTCCTCATTGTAAGAATGTCTGCTCTGCTTTAGCAAAGATGACGTTCATTAGTTATTCCCTGGATTTCTTGATTAAAGGAGGCATTTATGAGATAGACAATGAATAGAGATTTTCCTCTCACAAAGTTAACTGGTCTCTATGAAGATTCTATCTGGTGCTCCAATGGACAAGTTAACAGTATCTAAAATGAGTGGAGTTCTGCCAATTCCCACTTCCACAGCTCATTCTAACACAATGCACTTGTTAGCCTAGTGCAGAAGAGCTCCACAGAATATGAGGTGTTTCATGGTTGCTTCTGGCAATCTGAGAAAAGTGCAATAATCCCCCAGCTCCTAATTCCTTCAAATCTGTGAACCCTGAACAAAGAGAATCTCTTTAGTTTCAAGAATGAGATTCTTTCCATGAGTCAGATAAGTGCCTATGTTATAGAAGGAAAAAATGGCCACAATCTTTCCATCTAAATAAGGTACCTTCACAACCAGTATTCCTTTGGGTTCACCAGGGAGGAATGCTGATAAAAGCCAACAAAGAAACCCAAAACAGTACTCAGGTAGATCCTTTTCTCTTCTGATAATTTTAATATTCTTTCTTTGGAGTGTTCACTAAAAAAACCTTTTCCTTTCCTAGTAGTATGATTATAATTCTCAATAAGATTTCCTAAAGTAGCCTACCCAAGTAAATAACCTGTACTATCTTTGTTACTGTTCAAATTATTAATTTCTATAAATCATTGTAAGTACTATTTTAGGCTATGCAAATAAAAAATCAGGCACACTTCAAGGCTGACAGGGTGTATATACTACATATCAAATGTGGGAAAAAAAAAGACCTCAACGGAGTTTTGAATACTACTCTGGGAGGAGTGGGGAGGGAGCAGATAGTGTAAACTTTCTGGGAACAGCAATGTTAACTTAAGTATCATGGTAGAAAGATGCCTCAAAGTTACGCTGGGCTCATCTTCAGTGAGGACAGGCCCCTGGAGCACAAGTTTTTCTCTTTCCTAATTTAATATCTGTTTTCAATGCTAAAACATCAGATAAGAGCCTACCTGACATTTTGGAGAATTTGCTGTGCTGGGATTGATATTCCGCATTGCCTAAGAGTGAAAAATAAGATGGATAAAAATTACTTTAAGCCACATGGTTTGGCTGTGTAGGCTGACTTACAAATTGTATCCAGACATATCACCATAGCACAGAATTCCCAAGCTAGCCCAAGAAGAAGCAGACTAAGGAAGACAGGAGCCAACGGAGTCGCCACATAACACACGGAAACCTCAGAAGTGTTCAACAGCATTGAGGACAGGACAGTAAGACTTTAGGTGTCAGGGTTCAAATGAAACTGGATATTGGTCAGGTAGGTTCTTTACTTCTGAATATTAGATGAAGCAGGACAAATATAATGTGATGCTTCAGTGATAAGAGAAACTATCAATGGAAGAAGTTCACAGGAAGCCAAAAGACTTAAGATATACTGAATTTATACTGATTGCTAAAAAACAAAACCAAAAAAATCTTAAAAAAATACACCATTAGTATAAGAATAGAGCAGGTCTGTCACTTCAACAAAAGAAAAGACAACACAGTAGGTAGTAAAGAAGAAATAAAGAAGTTACCTTTAAAGGAAACTATTCTGTCTAGGACCCATCACCCAGAGTAAGAGTGAGAATAAGATTTAGAAAAACTCTTTAGAATGAAGAATTTTATAAGTAGCAGCATTTTGCCCATTGGGCGGGAAGGGGGTGGGGGAGAGCTGACCTACGGCAACAACAAAATGATGGATGGCCCATTCCCAGACTTTAACCTTTCTTATTAATAAGGTTTCTTGGTTTTGGTAGTCTTTAATTCATATGTGAAATTATATTTGCATATGCCATCTAGTACTCAGTAACAACAAAATGAAAACAGGCTGCGTAAAACATACCCTTAAATTGCTTTATTTCTTCTAAGAGGTATATAACTATAATTTTGATGGTGCTACCTTGTTCCGATGATAAAGTTTTATTTAAATGAAAAATATCTTTCCTTTATAGTAATATGTTAAAAAGTCCATCAGAGATACAGTAATCTTGTTAATGTGCTTCCTTTCTCTACCTTCTTAAAAGGTGGATGAGGGAATATTTCTTTCAAGACCACTTCTTGACATCATATGCTGGCATCATCTTTCTTACTCACTTTGGTGCCAACCACACTAGAATTACACTGGCAGGTTACTGATAGCACAAACAGTTTAAAGGTGTGCCTGTCTGGGATTCCATGCCTTAGTTTAATTCTTAGGTACCAGTTCTTCAAATCCCAAATCTGAGTTAAATGACTGTTTCAAGTTCATGTATTTCCATTAACACGGGACACTATTAAAATAGAACACTCATGAAAAAAAAGTACCTTGTTCAAATGTCTACATCCTGGCTACAAAAATGTAGAGTATAATGATATTTTTAATGCCTATACTTGGTATGCTATGATTTAGGTGAGGAAAAATAGTACAGATATGTATATTTCACGTTCGCAAACAGAGAGAATGTCTCTGGGGGAAAAAAAAAATACAAGAAACTGATAGCTACTTACAACCAGAAAAGAGAACTAGAGAAATGGAAAAGGAGATTTCATTTTCACTGTACGTTTACCTTTTGTACACTTTCAAAATCACATCATGTTTATTATCCAAAATATTTACATAAAAATTTTAAAATATACTGCTTTGAGAAGATCACACTCCCAATATCTGAACTTAGATTTTATCACTCTGAAATAAGATAAAGTAAAAATTCATTTTGAGATGAGGGATTATATATTCTTATGGCACATAAAGACCAACAGTATTTCTGAAAGAAAACTGATAAAAATGGTCATAAAGTTTTCCAGCTCTCTAATGTTAGAACGTACCCATCCCAACATGAAAAAATATCCATAAGTAGATAATTTTAAAGCACTGTGGGATCTTCTAAACTTGGAATAGCATGTATTGTTTTAAATAAAACATCTTAGATTCAGCAATACTGAAACATTTATCATTTGAGAAATATCGTATTGTGTATTCCCCTAGACAAATAATTCATTTAAAGTAAAAGATGTTTCTCCCCAAGTGATGTCCCAGAGTTTCCCCCTTAGTGAAATCCTCAGATATACAGTAGTCTGCAATTCCATGTACAGACATACCTCATCTTATTGCACTTTGCAGACACTGCAATTTTTTTTTAAACATACTGAAGGTTTGTGGCAACCCTGCGTCTAGCAAGTCTATCAGAGCCATTTCTCCAACAACATTTGCTCACTTCATGCCTCGGTGTCACATTTTGGTAATTCTCACAATATTTCAGTCTTTTTCATTGTTATTATATTTGTTATGGTGATCTGTGATCAGTGATCTTTGATGTTACTATTGCAAAAAGATGACTCACTGAAGGCTCACATGATGGTTAATATTTTTAAACAATCAAGTATTTTAAAATTAAGGTATTTAATTTTACATTAAATTTATTTAAATTTACGTTAAATTTTACAATAAACAATTTACATTGTTTATTTTAAGACATAATGCTATTGCACACTTAATAGACGACAGTACGGTGTAAACATTGATTTTCATATGTAACGGGAAACCAAAAAATTCATGTGATTCACTTTATTGTAATACTTGCTTTATTGTGGTGGTCTGGAACTGACCGGCAATATCTCCGAGGTATGCCTGTATATTTGAGGAAAAGCACCCTTGCTTCCTTCGATTTTTGCTTGACTGCAATGAATACGACCAAAACATCTCTTTGTGATACAGGTTTACAAGTTATAGCCTATGTGATCAAAGGCCAGTTAAGAAACTAAGACAACGAGAGCTGGACAGAATGTTTCTGTGTCACTCTAGTTTCACAGAAACAACATTCCTCTGTAACTAATAAATGCCAAAATGAAACACACCCAACTTTATGTAGGAAAACAAAACCCCAAGAGTGGAAGGCTGGTCTCTAACCTGTGGCCTCACCTGCCGAAGCAGTTCTTGCTGCTTCAGTCGCAGTCTCTCTTTCTCCATCTGCAACTGCTGCAGCCGCATCTGTTGCTGCTGGTTGGAATTGCCACCACCCATGACTCCTCCCTGAGGGCTCTGGGGGGCCAGGGGTGGTGGCTGTTTCACTGGAGCACTCTGACTGATTCTCTGGTTCATGGCTGAAATGAAACAGAAGATCTATCCTAAAAAACTAGCAAAGAAAAAGGATATTTAGTTATTCAAAAGCAACTGGGGATATTCAACATAGCCTTTTCTATAGTAAGACTAGAAATAACCTAAAAATCCACCCATAGTACAATGGTTACATTAATTTATTATTATTGTAGTCATCTTTGTCGTTATCCTAGGATGCAAGGCAGCCATAAGAGAAAAGAAACAAGCAACTCTAATAGGCAGTGACATGGAACAGTCTAAGACATACTAAGTTAAAAGCATAGTACAGAATAGACAGTATTAAAAAAAAGGGGGCAGGTGGAATATATATTACATGCATATCCAGAGAATCTGAATTGAAGGACAGCCAAGAAGCAATTAACATCTGTTGGTTCTGGACCTGGGGAACTGGATGACTAAAGGACCGAGTTCAAGAGAGACACTTTTTATAACTTTTCAAGTTTGAATAATGTGAATATATTGCTTATTATAAAATATAGTATATATTTAATTAAAAATAAATCTGTCTAACTGAGACAAAGCATTCTAAGCAGTAAAGCTCATCAAGATTATTAATCTTTAAATATAACTCTAATAAATCAAGTAGATTAAATGATCTGATGCATGCTCATAATAAATTAAGCCTACAAGAATCTGGATGGGACTTCCCTGATGGTGTAGTGGTTAAGAATCCTCCTGCCGGACTTCCCTGGTGGCACAGTGGTTAAGAATCCGCCTGCCAATGCAGGGAACACAGGTTTGAGCCCTGGTCCAGGAAGATCCCACATGCCGCAGAGCAACTAAGCCCGTGTGCCACAACTACTGAGCCTGCGCTCTAGAGCCCACGAGCCACAACTACTGAGCCCGTGAGCCACAACTACTGAAGCCACGTGCCTAGAGCCCGTGCTCTGCAACAAGAGAAGCCACTGCAAGGAGATGTCCGTGCACCACAACGAAGAGTAGCCCCTGCTCGCCGCAACTAGAGAAAGCCTGAGCACAGCAACGAGGACCCAATGCAGCATCAATCAATTAATCAATAAATTAAAAAAAAAAAAAAAAGAATCGGCCTGCCAATTCAGGGGACATGGATTTGATCACTGGTCCAGGAAGATCCCACATGCAGCAGAGTAACTAAGCCCGTGCGCCACAACTACTGAGCCTGTGCTCTAGAGCCCACGAGCCACAACTACTGAGTCCGTGAGACACAACTACTGAAGCCTGTGTGCCTAGAGCCTGTACTCTGGAACAAGAGAAGCCACTGCAAGGAGATGCCCGTGCACCGCAACGAAGAGTAGCCCCCGCTCGCCGCAACTAGAGAAAGCCTGAGCACAGCAATGAGGACCCAACGCAGCCCAAAATAAACAAATAAATAAGTAAGTTAATTAACTAATTAAAAAAAAAAGAATCCGCCTGCCAATGCAGGGGACACGGGTTTGATCCCTGGTCCGGGAAGATCCCACATGCCGTGGAGTAACTAAGCCCGTGCGCCACAACTACTAGCCTGCGCTCTAGAGCCCGCGAGCCACAACTACTGAAGCTTGCGTGCCTCGAGCCTGTGTTCTGCAACAAGAGAAGCCACCACAATGAGAAGCCTGCACACTGCAATGAAGAGTAGCCCCCGCTCACTGCAACTAGAGAAAGCCTGCACACAGCAAGGAAGACCCAATGCAGCCAAAAATAAATAAATAAATAAACAAACAAATAAATAAATTTATTTTAAAAAAAAAGAATCTGGATGGCATAGATTGGTCTCATTCAACAGTTCAGGTAGTCATTGTTATTTTTTTAGTTGAACATATAATATACCATTTGACAATTAGAAACAGACTGGATTCCTACACTAGTGAATTTCTGTCACTGATACAACATTGACCAAACTGTGGATTGTGGTAACCCTGGTGAACAGATGGAAGTTTTATTATGTGAAAATGGCAATAAGAATGATGTATCACCTTTTCAGACACATATTCAACTTTTTAAGGTGAAATTTCAGGTCATTGTTTCTACTAAATGTTTAATACATACTGACCAAAGAAAACCTCTGGCCCAAATGACTTCACAAACACTCGAGGAAGAAATAATACTAATCTTATACAACCTTTTCCAGAGAACAGCAAAGAAGGAAACTCCACAACACCTTTGAGACCAGCATAACCCTAATACCTTACAAGGACATTAAAACAAAGAAAAATTACAGATCACGTTCTCTCATGAACCTTGCTACCAAAATCTGAAATGACATTCACTGACAGCTCTCATGACATACTGGCTCCCAGCCAAATGGCAAACTCCTTCTGGTGATTTTTCACGTGTCCTCTGTTGAAGCCACAGAGGCTGCTTGGTAAATGCCAACTTTTCTTGGAGGCTACTTGACCAAACCTCCCCAGCCTTCCCCAGAGTCTGCCATCTGCATTAAGAATCATCTGCTTTCAGGGCACACTGCCCTGGGACATTTGTTTACTGACATTTCTCACCTGATTGTAATTTTTTATTTACAAATTTGTATCTTCTCTTAGACTGGAGTGCCACAGGAGTGGGGAGAGTATCCTAATTGTGTATATATTCTCAGTGCCTAGTCCAGCATCTTTGCACAAAACTTGTGCTGAAAAAAACACTGTAATGTTTCTAAGTCAGTTAAGTATTCACTGAGGCAGAAATTTAACTATTTAATATATGATAATATAGAAATCCTACCAATTTCCCCTTAGAGTGACCAACTCTTCCATGAGGCAGCATAACATTGATATAGAACCAAGGATATTAGAAGAAAGGAAAATTACAGACCAACTCTCTCCTAGAACACCTTGGTTCAATTCAACCTACTGAGATATTTATATAAGGTGATGGTATTTTTGTTCTTACTCTTCCCCTCAATTTTTTCTGTATTTCTTTTTCTAACTTCTTGAGTTGAACTTACTTAGTTTAAGTCTTTTCTTAGAGCATTTAAGTCAATAAATTTACCTTTAAGTACAGTTTTTCCTGCATGTCATACAGTTGAAATAGTATGTAAAATTCATGATTGTTCTACCCCAAATATCTGTAATTTCTATTGTGATTTCCATTTAACTCATGAGTTACTTAGGAGTACACTTTTATACTCTCAAGCATACATTTAAATTTTTAAAAATAATTTCCATAAATAGAGAAGCAGAAAAAATAATATAGATTATGAATCCTCATGTAGTCATCATCCAGGTTCCCAATGATCAATACATAACCAATTCTGTTTTACATCTATTCTCATCGACTTTTCCCTCAATTATTTTCAAGCAAATAATACAGCATTTCATCCATAAATAATCACAATATGTATCATTCGGGTTTTTGCTTAGATTCTTAGATCTTATAACTATATTTTCTGTCCAATGCTGAAAAATTTGCTTCCAATAACATTAATATGTATTATCCTTCTATACATATGCAAGTATTTCAAAATAACATACAACCGACTATTAAAGTTATGATCAACAAAATGATTATTAAAAGTTTGGTCCTTAAGATATTTCATTAGGTGTATCCAGCCAAATCACTGTGGTTAAGTGTCATCTGAAATAATTCTTCTCTGTGTGACTCGGCCAACTCAATATACAGGCTCACTTGTGGCGATGTGCTTCTGAATTTCAGACACTGGCTTTACTTGCCACTCCCCACTGCCCCTAGCAGTTTGTTTATTCCGTTTTTAAAAATCAAAGCAAACACACAAGATACGGTAGCATACCATACCATTCTTAGACATATGGTGGCATACTCTTAATACTTAACTTCATTTTGCCTTTTTGCTAATAACATACCCTTGAGACTACTCCAAAGCAGTATATAGAGGTTCCCCCCCACCCCACCCCATTTTCTTTTAAAAATAGCATAGTATTTCATTCAACTAATTTCCTGTTAGGTACCACAGTTTCAATTATAACCTATATGTTTAATAGCTGGTAGAGCAAGCCATATTTTTTTTGAAGCTAACTTTTTATTACTGGGATCTAATTTTATTGCTTTGTGGTTAAAAGAATCTGGTCTGTATACTGATTCTTGAAATTTGTGACTTGACATGTGGTCAGTCCTTGCTTTCGTACCAGGTCAGGGCCAGCCGGCTGCAGGCCTGGCTTTCACCATGGAGAGTGTTTCATGTATCTCTCTTTCTTTGTTCTTAACACTTTGAGTTCCTGATATCCTGACTGGCTGACTGGTCCCTCGCCCTGCCCTTGCTCACTGCTTTGTGTGGTTTTGTTTTCTGACCAACAGAGATTCTTTTTTAAATTTATGATCCCAGTTAAGTCTTTCTGGTTATCTCTTTTAAATGTTTTGTCTGGCATAGCAGAGAAGGGATGTCAAAAAAAACGTGACTCGCTGCTTCATATTGTTCAAAGCCTTATTAATCTCTTTTATGGCCAAAAAAAAAAAAAACATATTTATAAAATGTCTTTACAAAGAATAAATGGCTAAAACCTCAATAATTATGGTTTATAGTTAGTATTTTACAGGGGAATGGATAGAAAAAAAGCCAAAAAATTTTAATGGCTAAGATTTGCCAATCAATAACCTCATTTAATACAATTGCTTATACCTTCCTGTCACCAACATTATTAGATGCACAATTGACAGGCCTCATAGTATGATATAAAAAATATGGCCTTTAGAGTCAAACAAACCATGATTAGAGTTGGGCACACCAGTTCATAGTTCATCTAATCCTCAGTTTCCTCAGCTATACCTGCGGACATTAACATCACCCTTTTGGATCACTGTGGGGCTTATAAGTAATATGTAAAGCATCTATTATAGTCCTGGAATACAACAGATGCTTTAAAAATGTTAGCCTCCTCCCTTTTCCAAATAGTTCTTTCTAAACTTTAAGATTACCAGTCCTGCAGATAATCATCTTGGCTTGAATTCCCATACCTTCCCTCCCCCATCCTTCCACTTCACCATGCCACTCACTGTTTCTAAGTATTCTATGATTCATAAAGACATGCATATTTATCTTTCCTGTAAGATCTAAACAGAAAAAAATAGGTGGGGGAGTTTGAGCCTTAGCCTAACCTCCCTAGGGATCCTTCTCTTTTGGTGAACATGTTCTTGGCATTCCCAGAGGGCACTCAACATATTTATTTTCCCAAAGAGATGTTTTCATACATTGTGTTATGTCAGGTTCAATCATACGAGTTAAATATGAATTGGGGGACTGATCTGAGTATCTATCACATATGGTGAACATCTCACAAACTGAGGCCTAGTGCAAACAACTACTGGGGAAAAAATGTTCTCCATTCCAAGCAGTTAAATAAATTAAAAAATTTTAAAAACTGCTGGGAAATAACCCATTAGTAAGTGTTGAAATGATAAAATATGATTGACTTCAAAACAGATTCTAGAGCTATACAATGTTAAATATTTCATCTACTAAGAAACATTTTTAAAAAAGCTCTTGAGCTTTCCATACTGGATTTTTATTAAGTAATATAGCATTTAACAAGTTAATGTAAATATTTACTCCTTGTGAAAACTAATTGGACAATAACAGTACTGCATGAAAATAAACAGGTAAATATCCTCTGCTTCCCACCAGTTTCTCAGAATTAGATACCATTAGCAGTAATCATTAATGACAGTGACCACTGCTGATGGCACACTCAATTGGTTGGGAAGGTCTTTTTCAAATCTAAGCTTATCTGACTATTAAAAACCACAGAAAGCGAAAAATAGGGTATCAAAAGATGGAGTAAGAACTCCACAGAATTAAACAGAAATTTGCACAAAATACGCAATAGAAATAGTCTCTCTGGCTAATAATGCTGAGTACTTTTGGCTGTGTTTACCTAAATGCTGTTACCTATGGATACAAGCAGTGCTACAAGTTTCCATATAAAGAGCTCACTTAAATGACCAATTCAAACAACTGTGTTTATCTACTGAAGCTGGGATTTCTTCTCTTCAGAAGCATCCTGTTCTTTACCTTCTATCTCAAGCATTTCAACAAAGCACAGAGCAGTGCACCCACATGGGGTGCAGCAGAGACCTCACAAGCAGGCAAGAAACAAAACAGGCTTTGTTTCCTGGGGGAAGGGGGCAGGGCAGCTGAAAAAGAAAAGAACTGCATTACCACCTTCTTCCCCTCCATGACCAACTACCAAAATCCCAATGTTTCCAGTTTTAACAAAATTTCTAAAAGGTAAAGGAGAAAACAAATCCCTAAAATATGACAAATTTTTTAAAAAATGCTATATTTTAAATTCAGCGTCTGCTGCCTGGACTATGAAATAGTAACTGTTTCAAGTTTTTCTTAACCAATCAGTCCTGACAGCTTTATGGTGGCAAATCATACACTCAGCAATTACTGAAAAATAAGAGACCACCTTCTCAAAAACAAAGGAGGTCATCACCAGGGGTTCTTTCCAGATTTTATTCTAAACATCTGAATTTTCAAACTTCAGACAAATTTTAGATTTGCATAATTTGTATCTTCAACCTTGGAATATTACAAAGTACTACAGATGTCGTAATCAATCACAGACTTCGAGATAATAAATTCAATCCTAGTAACCTCATTAAGTGTAAATTTAAAACTAGAAATTTTTTTTGAACTTTTAAAACATTAACTCACATCAAATCTCCCACAACACAAGAAAGCACCTTTTTACTTTGTCTAATATTTTATCAAGTTTCAGATATTACATGGTTACATGTTAGAATGGCTATATTAGTTTGTTTATAACATTTAGAAACAAATTTTAGGTTTTTCCCATACCTACAAGGGTACTTAAGACTGTAAAATTGTAGGCTTATTAAAAGAAATGAATGCTTTTCTAAAAACACAAACTAACAGGCCAACTCTGCCAGTCTTAAAACAGTAAAAACAAAACACAAAACACCCACTGCTAGCTAAGTATTTCAATATGACCTAGGGGATTGAATTGTCTACAAAAAGTTGCTACTAACTGGCACAATA